>NW_003314443.1:0-81614 GCF_000143415.4 Selaginella moellendorffii | reverse complement strand
TCGATCCAGTGGCAGTGTTGGCAAACACGGCCAGGGGCAGAAAGGGACTTAGTGGGGACTGACAGAGGGATATTGGGGAAGGCTATTCCTCTTGTCGGTGGGCATCCTAAGGATGCTAAGGAGTGGATCTGAGATGACCACTCACGGATGGTTTGCCTAGTCTTGGAGAGCCAAGACTGTGATGCAAGTGGTATTGGACTACTAGTGTGGCAAAGGTGATTGGGCATGGCCCTAGCGTAACAGGCTGCCATGTCGGTGGTACCTTTGAGTGTCGGTCATGGGATCGGACACGTGGAGCACTTGGACCAGATGCAAATGTTGAGTGGCATGGATGCCATTCTTGGGGCTAGCAAGTCCAAAGTCCTGAATTGGACTTATGGAGGTTGTGAATAAGACTCCTCCAAGCGGTTGGAAGTGTGGTTAAGTGACTAAAGTAGATTGGAAAAATTTGAATGTTCTAGAAGGACAATTGGCACAGACCAATGCCCTGCTAGAGACTCTTGTACGCAAGCTAAAGCGTGATGAGAAGCGGAAGAAAAAGCGAAAGACTGTCGATGCTGGCAGTGCAAAAGGTGCAGACCTGTCGGTAAGGACTGAGGTAAAACCAAACAAGGTCGAATAGACCAAAGTGGAATCAGTCCCTCAAGCAGTTCTGAAGTACAAACCAAAGCCCCCACCGGTCTTCAAGGGAGTGAATGACTATAAGGTGGTGGAGGATTGGTTTTACGATATCGAGGACTACTTCCGAGCATTGCGGTTACCGAGCTCGGAGAAGGTCCTATGTGCAAAACCATACTTGACAGATAATGCCAAGTCTTGGTGGAGAATGACAAAGGCCAACAAAGGACTGGTGGCAACTTGGGAAATGATGAAGGCGAGGATCCGCGTGATATACGTTTGTCCAAATGCTACTCTGCACCTAAGGGATGAGCTGAGTAGGTTAAAGCAGACCGGAACCATTCAAGAGTATGTGAATGGGTTTGTGGCAAAGAGGATACTGGTCACAGATATGGGGGATATGGATCCATGTTTAGCAAAGGGGCGAAACTAAGGGGAACATATAACAAAGGGAAATTCAAGAAGAGTTTCTCTAAGAATGAGTCCTTGGGGTTTTAGAAAGGTAGATCCGGTGGTCAGCGAGCGAGTACATGGGGGAGTCAAGCAAAAAAAGACAAACCCACGGATAAGAAGGGCAAGTCAGTTAGCAGCGTGGGAAACAACGTATGCTACAACTGCGGTGAAGCGGGACACTTCTCGAGGGAATATCCCTACCTGAAGAAGGCCAGAGCAAATATAGCCATTAAGTTGGGTGAAATCCAAATTGAGGTATGTGATTCAGTCCCTAACTCAAAGTTATTCATTACACGAGCAACTTTGGTAGAGAGTCATTCGCGGCATCTACTAGCCCTCCGAGGGAAGCTCAGAGGTAGCTTTGTTAAGATCCTTATTGACATGGGTGCTTCGGACAATTTTGTGGCTGTAGACATAGTCTGGCAAGCTAGACTAACGGTGCAGCGGCTGGGCGAACGAAGGACTATAGAGTTTGTTCAAGGTAGCCAAAGCACCGATGAGGTACTTTGACAAGCGAGAGTCAAAGTAAGGACATGGAAAATAGACATGGATTTCACCATGTTGGACATGGCTAGATTTGACGTAATCTTCGGGATGGATTGGTTAAATCGGTTCGTGGTAACCTTGCATGGACAAGGTAGGAACCTTGTGGTACTAGTAAATGCCCAAGGAAGAAAATCCAGGATGGAGGCCTAGGATCTAAAGGTAGGGCAATGCAAGGCCAAAGATTCCTACCTAAACTTGGTTTCCACAAGGGGACAACTCACTAAAGGAACTAAGGCAACATTTTTGTGCTTACTCTCGGTGAAGAGTGACAAAAAGACAGGAATGGAAGAAGTACCTTTAGTGATCCAGTGGGTGTTGGACCAATTCCAGGATACCATGCCGGAGGAGCTACTAGTGGGGTTGCCCCCCGCACGACCGATAGAACATAAGATTGAGCTGGTCGAGGGTGCTGAGATGGTGGTTCGTCCCCCCTATCATTTGAACAAAAAGGAACTCGAGGAGCTCAAGTGCCAACTATAGGAGTTGGTGGACAAAGGGTATGTTAGGTTGAGCAAGTCGCCATATGGGGCGCCGATGTTATTTGTGAAAAAGAAAGATAGATCTATGCACATATGCATAGACTACCGGTTGCTCAATAAGTATACAAAGAAGAACAAATACCCTTTGCCAAAGATTAAGGATTTGTTCAATAGGTTGGGAAAGGCAAAATACTTCTCGAGGATTGACCTAAGGTTAGGATACTACTAGATAAGGGTAGCAGAGGAAGATGTCGAGAAGACAACCTGTCGAACAAGGTATGAGAGCTTTGAGTTTCTGGTGATGCCCTTCAGACTATGCAATGCACCAGCAACGATTTCGGCGTTGATGAACCACATCTTTGTACTCTATCTGGATCATTTTGTGGTTGTTTATATTGATGACATCCTGATCTATAGCGAAACGCTAGAGGAGCATACCAAACACTTGACGAAGGTGTTTGAGAAACTAAGGGAACACCAGTTGTATGCTAAAGAGAGCAAATGTGACTTTGCTTAACAAGAGGTAAAGTTTCTCGAGCATGTGGTGGGCAAGGACGGGCTCAAGGTGGACCATGAGAAGGTCCACGCGATCCAGGATTGGGAGTGACCAATCCTGGATGGTTATCTTGCTTCAAAACTGCACCCAACGTCTGTTTCTACCTCAAAGTCCTTACCAAAATCTGGTAATGCCAACAGGGGAGCCTTCCTCAACTTCCCTTTGAGGTGGACAAATGCCACCTCGCATTCCATTGTCCATACCATCTTCCCTTTTCTCGTTTGGTTCATTAAGGGTAGGGCTACTCTCGAATAGTGTTTGATAAACTTTCGATAGTAGTTGCATAGCCCCAAGAATGCTCTTAACTTGTGTACATTCAATGGTCTTCTCAAAGAAGTTGGACAAGGCTCAATAGAAGTGGCCTGCCCATGAGAAGGAATTGTTTGTGGTGGTCAAGGCACTTAAGGAGTGGCGACACTACCTTAGGAGACACTCCAAGGTTTACACGGACAATGTGGCAACAAAACACTTCTTGTCACAACCCGACCTGAGAGGGAAACAGGGTCAGTGGGCCAATGCTTTGGCCGAGTTTGATTGCGAGATTCTGTACAAGCCTGGGAAGAGCAACATCATGGCAGATGTGCTAAGTCGAAAAGCAAGCTTGAAGTTGGCGATATCCAGCGCGACAGCAACCTTTTAGGATGATATGCAGACCGCATACGAGAATGATGGTTTAGCACAAGAAGTGTTGCTGAGGAGTCTAGAGGCACGGGAAGCTCACCAGAGAGGTGAGCTACCAACGGAAAAAAAAACGGGCTATGCAGAACACAACGGACTCATCTATTCCAAGCAAACGAGGGTGTATGTTCTAGAAGGGGAACTAAGGAAGGTAGCTTTAGAAGAGTGTCATAAAGGACCTCTTGCGGGACACGGCGGAGTGCCCAAAGCGATGGGTTTACTCAAAAGGAAGTACCACTAGCTAAATATGGCTAACGACATCCAAGACTATATAAAGACATGCCCAACATGTCAGCAGGTCAAAGCCGTGACTAAGGCTAGTGGGGGCTTGTTACAAAGCATCCCAATTCCAGATCATTTGTGAAAATGTCTTACGATGGACTTCATCATGGGACTTCCCCCAAGTGAGGGGTTTGATGTGATATTCGTGGTGGTGGACCGATTTTCGAAAATGGCACATTTCATACCCACCACAACGGAGGTGGATGCGGAAGGTGTGGCGAAGCTGTTCTTCAAACAAGTGGTTCAAGTGCGGGGAAGGCCAAAGGAGATCATCTCAGATCGAGATAAGATCTTCACCAGCAGGTTCTGGAGAACTCTCCTGGAGCAATATCACACCAAGTTGAAATTCAACACAGCCTATCACCCACAAACAGATATTGGGTATTGAGTCAAGTTGAATGGCACTAACACTTCTTGATAGATGGACAAACGGAAAAGGTGAATAGGCAGCTGGAGGATTATTTGCGATGCTATGTATCGAGAGACCTAACCAATTGGGTAAGTCATTTGGGGCTTGCGGAAATGTGCTATAACAACTCCCCACACTCAAGTATTGGGGTGAGTCCATGGGAAGTTATCAATGGGCAAGCTATTGAAGGTCCTGTGGAACTCGGCATGGCCGAGTATCATGGAAAGTTACCCGCAGTGGAGGCATTCACAGCGGAAAGACTCAACATTTGGAATCTAGTGAGGGATTCCTTGGAATGGGCTCAATAAAGGCAAACCAAGTATGCGAACTAGAAGCGCTGGGATGTGGAGTTCCAAGCTGGGGAGAAGGTGTGGCTGAATACCAAGAACCTCAGGCTACCAAGTGGAATTGGCCGAAAGTTGACCCAAAGGTAAAAATGCATTTATTCTTATAAATGAATTGATCTTGAGTTCCTTAAGTAGGTTCGCGGGGCTTTACGAGATTGAGGCACAAATCAGTAAAGTGGCTTACTGTCTTCGACTTCCTCAAGAGATGGGGAAGATGCATCCAGTGTTCCACATGAACTTACTCAAGTCGTACTTTGAGGATCCGCTTCGCACGGACCAAGTAAAACCCTTACTTGAGGTTATCCAAAGGGAAGAGGAATACAAAGTCGAAGCCATCCTCAATGCGCGCAAAAGCAAGCGACAAGGACGCAAGCTATTCTTCAAACAAGTGGTTCAAGTGCGGGGAAGGCCAGAAGAGATTATCTCAAATCGAGATAAGATCTTCACCAGGAGGTTCTGGAGAACTCTTCTGGAACAATATCGCACCAAGTTGAAATTTAGCATAGCCTATCACCCACAAACAAGTATTGGGTATTAAGTCAAGTTTGATAGCACTAACACTTCTTGATAGACGGATAAACGGAAAAGGTGAATAGGCAGCTGGAGGATTATTTGCGATGCTATGTCTCGAGAGACTAGACCGATTGGGTAAGTCATTTGGGACTTGCGGAAATGTGTAATAACAACTCACCACATTTGAGTATCGGGGTGAGTCCATGGGAAGTCATCAATGGGCGAGCTATTGAAGGTCATGTGAAACTCGGCATGGCCGAGTATCATGGAGAGTTACCTGCAGTGGAGGCATTCACAGCGGAAAGACTCAACATTTGGAATCTAGTGAGGGATTTCGTGGAACAGGCTCAACAAAGGCAAACCAAGTACACGAACCAAAAGCGCCGGGATGTAGAGTTCCAAGCTAGGGAGAACGTGTGGCTGAACACCAAGAACCTTAGGCTACTAAGTGGGATTAGCCGAAAGTTGACCCAAAGGTAAAAATGCATGTATTCTTATAAATGAATTGATCTTGAGTTCCTTAAGTAGGTTCACGGGGCCTTACGAGATTGAGGCACGAATCGGTAAAGTGGCTTACTGTCTTCGACTTCCTCAAGAGATGGGGAAGGTGCACCCAGTGTTCCACGTGAACTTACTCAAGCTGTACTTTGAGGATCCACTTCGCACGGACCAAGTAAAACCCTTACTTGAGGTTATCCAAAGGGAAGAGGAATACGAAGTCGAGGCTATCCTCAATGCGCACAAAAGCAAGCGATAAGGACGCAAGGTAAGAGAGTTCCATTTGAAGTGGAAAGGATTTCCACACTGCAAAGCAACATAGGAACCGGAGGAGAACCTAGCGAACGCACGAGATTTAGTGGAGGTATTTTTGCATGGCAGAACTCTGTGTACTTATGCAAAGTTCAATTAAAGTATCACTTTGTGAAATTGAGCAATGGCACATGTTAGACCCGAAGGCGCGCCGAAGGTAAACTAATTAGCTTGGGTTAGCTAGGTCAACCAGGCGTAGGGAACTATGCCCGACTCCCCACGGGGATGTCGAATCCATAGACATATTCTAGGGTTCAAGTCCCAACCCCCTAGTAAAGCAAGACTGAGTTCAAGTCCTGACCCCATACTAGGGTGTGGTGAGGTGAGGGGTATAGGGACACCTATATTCCGTTGTCATGGGCTCTTGGCCAGGGAGGCTAACTTAGGCACACCGCTAAGTGGGGGGATGCCCCCGGAGACATGGTCAACAAGTTGTAGGATAAAAAAAGATGTTTGATGTAGGCATCGAACTTCTTCTATGGGTGGTGAAGTTGTAAGGAACCAACTCCCTAAGGTGTCGTAGGCTAAAGGATCCCCGAAAGTATGACCGAAATGACAAAGAGTTCATCGGATGGGACCGAGTCTGAGATCGAGTCCAAGATCAACTCTGAGACCGAGTTCAAGATAGAGTCCGAGAACAAGTCCGAGGCCAACTCGGAGACCAAGTTCGAAACAGAGTCCGAGATCCAAGATTGGGTCCGAGACCGAGTCCGAGATCGAGTCCGAGACCAAGTCCAAAATCAGGTCTGAGATCAAGTCCGAGATCGAGTCTGAGACTGAGTCCGAGTACTAATACAGGTCAAAGGGTGAAAGCCCAAAGCATGCGTCTTCGGGGGGGGGGGGGGCTACGGGGGTTCCAAAAGTATAGTAGGGATAGTGAGGTCTAGGAACCAGTCTTGAAAGAACTCTCCAGTGGTGCTTCCAAACTGACTTGAGGTTGAAACTGAGGCTGAGGGGCCTTGGGTGGGAGTGAACATGGACTTGGGTGGTGCTGGAGGGGCCACCCAAGGAAGTGCTCAAGAGTAACTCCCACTCCCGAAAGGGAAACCGATTGCGGTGCTCCCAGCTCAGGTGGAGTGGTGCCCCACTTGAGTACCTTGTGGCTCATTGGTCCTCACCTTTCCTAGGGGCTTGGGCCTTCCCTTCGGGATGGAAATGGGGGGGTAGAGGTACCCATATCAGGCCGTTAGGCTATGGTGTTTCACCCCAGTGTCCCGAAGCATGTGTTGCACCCAAGATTTGGGATTTAGAGGGTCCCATGATCAAGTCTTATGGTACCAAGGGATGTTAGGAACTTGGAGGTTTGGTGTGCTTGGCTGCTTGTGCCTGCGGGGAGTGTAGCCGAACCCTTAAGTCCAGTTTAACCCGGGGAGGAGGATTATGAGAGATTTGGGAATCCGTAGATGGATGGCTAACACTCTATTGCTCGTGCAGTGAGTAGCTAAAACCAAATAGGACCAAGTAGCTGGTACCATAGGCAGGAACCTTGACAAGGGAACTTAGCTAAAGCCAAGGCAGTGTTGGTCAGGTAGACGAGGTAAGCTGGCAAATTGGAAAGGAAAAATTTGTAGCTTACATTGGGGAAGACATTTTTTGTTTATTAGCTTCAATATTGAAGTTAATATTTACATCTGATAATCATTGGTGATGATTAATTATCATTTAATATAGTTGATTATTCTTGTCAAAGGTTTTGCTTAATTATTATTGATCTAGAATGATTTATCATTCTTTAAGATGGTGGATTCTTTCTTTGACGATGATTATACATCTCTTCATTAATGGGATGATTGATGATCTTTCATGATAGTTAGTTATTCTCTTTGATAGCTTTTGGCTTTTCACATTACCACATATTCTTTATGGTTTGGTCTGGTTTGGCTTTTTGGGTTTAAGATATTGGTAGGATGTTACTAACACTTGTTTAAGCAACTTGAGTTCCTTTGTATTGTTGACTAGGATTTATTTAAGTTGGCTAATGTGATTATTGGCGTAAATGAGTGTTTGTTGGTTTTGTCACATTCATTTTGTTCTATTGATTATTGTTATAGTTAGTTTTAATAGATTGGATATTATTTCCTTTGGATGATACATTCACGAGCATTTTATTTACCAATCGATGATACTTTCTGTTCTTTGAGTTATCTTACATAAGTTGTTTAGCATATTATCTGCAATCTTTGATAGTTAAGTTTTATTATTGAGTTTTTTTAATGATATTCTATACTATATAATGGTATTGAATTTTGTTTGATAGTGATGATGATCTTGGTGGTTCTTGTACTCTAATATTGGTTTATCGGATGATAAATTACTTGGAAAACTTTTAATCTAAGATTTATTCACTAATACTTAAGTCTTTAAGATATCATTATCTATGACTTTGATATTATCCATCTCTTCATCTTTCCATTTGAAGGCAAACTGGCTTCAACACTTTGTGTGTATTGTGAAATCTTTAATCATGGAGTAGCTACTATTGACTAATCATATCATCTGCCTCTCTGTCGATGTTCCTTATATCATAAAAAATGTGTGACCATATAAATAACTCTAACTACCTATTTACAATACTTTATCTAAACTTTACTAACTAGTTTATTTTCTTTGCTCATAAAGGTTGAGGCTTCTAGCTTCTTTCTTTATGTCACCTATGGGTAGGGATATATCACTCTTTTGTAAGTTAAGTGACACTAAAGTAGCAAGGGTGGCTAATTCTATTGATCATTTTCTTGTCGGTGATGACCAGAAGGTGTTTGACTTTATAGCGCATTTGTGTTAGACAACAAGATTACCCTAAATCATAAGTTGGTGCATTTCTCATATAGTGTCATCACTGTGAAATTTTCTTAAAATTGTTTCCTTAGCAGTGGTGTAGACTATAGTGTGCATTGATAAAAATGTTGATCTTCCCTAAGGGGGAAAAAGTGTCATAAATAAGATTACATGTATTGAAAGTTACTTGTCGATTAGCCCTTTTGGATATTCTTTCCTTACTACCACGACAGAAAAATGTTAGTATTGCTAGTTCCTTTTTCAGCCCCTCTTATTCAAGTGTTAGTAAATTGGGCTTAGCATCTGTACTTAGCCAAATGAATGTAAGGTAGAAACTTTTATGCATTTCTTGTTAAGCACACTTAGCTTGGCTTTAGTTCTCTTTTGCTTTATATTACAATGGCTTGACAAGAACCTTTGCATATTGAAATTAATTCCTTAATATTGCCAAATGATAGCTTATCATGTCTACTAAACACCCTCGCTATCACACCCTATGTGTTAATATTGTTTGGTCCTAATTACCATTTATTGAAAGTTGGGGGGGGGGGGGGGCGGTGGGTTGTGGGATAGTAGGGATAATAAGTAGGTCAAGCATGGCTAACCAACCAACCTAAGGCATAGTATAGCTTTTGCTTGTATGCTCTATTTCGTTAAAGTGGGATTTATTCAGTAAAATGGGACTAGGTACAAATTTTCAAGTATTTGAAAATGACGTGAAATTATATGTTTTTTGTCCAGGGGCTAGACATATCTGGGGCATGGTGACTAGCGCGGTGACCTTATGTCCAGACTGAGTCCATCTAGTTGTATAATAAATCTCATTGTCAAGGTGAACAAGCCGAATCTGAAGCTAAAGAAGAGCGATGGCATGCGCGCACACACTATTTGTTTGTTCATTGAGCGTGTGGTGAGCTTTCCAAGATGAACATCATTCCTATTAGCCAGACATATAACTTAATGGTGAGAACATTTAGATATTATTCAATGTTATCTTTTTCTAACGAATCTAATTGTGAAGGTGTAGCAAGAGGCATTGCTAGTCTGGAGAAGTCATTTAACTCATTTGACCCTTAGTGTATTTTCATGAAACTAAATAACATTCATATTATTAAGGAATTTCTCTAGTACCTTTTTTTTATGACATAGAGGCTTGCATTTCTTTCAAAGGTGATTTAGTAAAAGGCCTGAGGGCACATGCCATTCTATTTCTCAGACCGGTATTAAGATATACTAGTGCAAAGGGAAAAAGGTATTTGGTGATCAAGTAAATGGCATGAGGGCACACGCCATTATAAGCCTAAGCGCTAGTGGACACCTCCTTTTTGGTACTCTCAGCGGTACTATCATCCTTCTCCGGGTCAGTTGTTTTGCTTTGGATTGTTGTCTCTGACGTTACTGGGGCGTTCTCGATAGTTGTTAATGTTGCCGTTTGTTCAGAAAAATGATCACCTGGAGTATAGTACGGGGAGTTTGGAAGACTTATATATTCTACATCTTCACCTATCTCCTTCTTCGTCTCCTTTTCTGCCTCACTTACAGATTTTGTGCTTGCCATGAGAACGCTCTTCACCCTAAAATATGGAGTTCGTTGTGTTATAAAAGGAAACCAACACACACGCTGCAAGGGAATGATGGTACATAAAGCACGTAAGCCCACAATATGGGTTTATGTGCCATTAATATGGGCCACATGCCATATTATTAGATTTATGCACGTGTGATTGGTAAATGCATATGTCACATCATCTTTGTTTTACCTCACACACTATATTAGGCCTAATGAACCATATCACATGTGCGCACATGCTATATATATGGAGAAGTATTATGCAAGGATAGAAATTCAATGCATGATTGTGGAGAGCAATGGCATGAAGCCACATGCTAAATAACATTTTAGAGAAAGAATTAAAATAAAAACATGCAAACAGTACTAAGTGGACCAAGACTTAGAAGTGCACAATTGAATGAGGTATTTCTAATAAATACTTCACTCACCTCATATAGGAATGGCTACCACTCTCAAATGGCGTATCGCCTCATGCCATCACCTCGCAATTTGTTATAACAATCCGATGAATTCATATTCGGCTTGTTCACCTTGAACTTTAAGTAAGATTTGCTAGAACAACTAAGAATTTATACTTGTTATTTGTATCATCTCACCTAGGAATGGCGTAAGGCCACATGCCATCACGCCTCCTCTGATTCAGATTCGGATTGTTCACCTTGAAATAAAATACATTAGAAACTTAGTAAAGGAATATTAATGAATCTCACCTTGAACCCGGGTTATGAATGCTCTTGCTGCATCTCTTGCATGGTCTGGCAAGGTGATGGTGGCACTCTGCTTCCGCATCCAACCATGCACAACATTATCCACCGATATGCTCATGCTGGGATCCCTTGGATTCAGCACCCATCTCTTTTCTAGGCAATCGTTCGTATATCCGGAACTTGGCTTGAACCACTCTACAGTTACATTGAAGGAGTTAGTTTCCGCGTCCTCCTTTGCATCAGTGATGCAGCGCCCCACCTATATCATTTGTTTTTTATTACTGGGTCTGACAAGCACGACCATTCCTTTGCAGACCTGTACTGGATTGAATGCTGAATCCGGCTTCTTGTTCCTCGGCCCACAATAGTGATCCTCAACATCGTTATCTGTCACTGCATTTCCAGAGGACATTGTTCCGCTACTATCTGGTGCTCTGGGTTCTGGCCAAAAGGACTCTTCCAATTCTTCATATACAACCGGCCCATTTTGGATAGCAGATATAATCTTCTCCCAGTATTCGAGCAAAGGCTTGCACCTCTGAAAATAGGATTCTCCACCAAACACCAACCCCCTCTTCCAGAAGGCAATATGCTGTCTAATCCCGGCCACTATACTTTCCTGGTCTTTGAGTCCATCCGGGTGCATCGGCAGTGGGGAACCCTGAGGAATCATAGGTTCCCCAGTTATGGGATCTCTCTTGAAGAGTTCAATGCCGTCCACTGGCAGCCACACTGTGTCCCATTCTCTCATCTTGTACCTCATCACTGGAGCACCGTCACACATGCTGAAATGAAACTGAAGAGGCTTGGAGTGGCCAATCAGCGTTTCGGATCCGTCCCTGATGTAGCCTCTTACAAACCCCTTAAAGTCTGGAACCTCTGTCAGAAGTGCAGCTTCAACAGTGCCTTTGATGCAATTTTGGAATTCATCGTAGAGTTGTGGGAGGGTGAGGACATTGGATCGCCGGAGGGACTCTGCCAGGTGACTGAACATGGCATCGACGTCTTCATGAGTGTGCCCAACCATGAGAAAGCCAAGTGTAACCGTTTCAAATATGCCTTTGGCAACAAGCATCGCCAAGTACGCGAAGACGTACATGTTTTTGTTCTCACTGCCAGCATTGTTTGTTTGGAGCAGAAGATGGGGTGGAAGGCCACATCGGCCGCAAGAACTTCCTTGAGATTCTGCTTCGTTTGGATGAGGCTGTGCATTCACCGGGCGACCAGCCTCGTCGGAATGGCATGAGGCCTCACGTGATAACCCTACAATCTGACGGCCAACATATTCACTGGGATGGCATGGGGCCCCATGCGATACTGCAAGCCTTTGCTCCTCCTCCAGCTGAACCCTGTATGGGGTTCGATCGACAAGGGCCTTATGCAAGGGTTGGCCGTTCAGCTCAGTTTGCGCACTTTGCAGAGACCTTAAGTGTTTTGCTAGGGACGCAATCATCATGTTTGCACCCCCGCCACCCCATAGAGGTACAAAGAAGTTCCCATAGTTCTGGGCACCATGCCCATGAGCGATTATGCCAAACAGAGACACAGGCAGCTGCATGGATGAAGAGATTGCCTTGGGGGCAGGATTGAGTCGAGGTAAGCACGTCTTTTTCTGGTCCATTTTGTCGTGGATGATGCAGAGGTAAGAGTCAGGTCTCTCCATGGAGAGAATCCTGTTATGATAATATGCAGTCCTGCAGCTTCTCTGCTCGATGTTGTGGTCGAGCCGCCTTCTAACCAATGTCTCTCGCTCTTGAGCGCTGCAAGAATTCTTCGACAAAGCCATTTTGATAGCAGTGCACTCGTCACACTTTGAAAAGCTGGAGTACTTTCCTATACTCACATCCCTGAACCTGTTGGTCCACAATCTACTAAATCTAGATTGGCTCAGCTTCCTGTAGCCATTACTCTGGAGTTCCCGATTCACATCTTCCAATATGGCCCCCTTGGTATACATGGAAGGGAGAACTCGTTGGGTGTCTCGTGTTCCATCTTCCAAGAGGCGGGTTTTATGTGGTTGCTGCTCGCTACATGTCTCGACAAACCTCTTGAAGATTGCCTCTCCATATACAACATGACCCCTGGTTTTGTGCGTACCGTCGTTCCTATGGACTGCCTGTTGAACCCTTTGTTCCTCGAACTCAGTTTTGATTCTGTAGAATGTGGTTCGAGGGACTCCATAAATGATTCTCCATGCCTTCATGCAGACCAAACCCCTCTGGAAGACCATGCCCCCCACCTGATGTTCTGAAGCATCAACAGATGACCGTAATGCCTCATACACAAAATTGCGAGCTGCCTTCCAGGACAATGTCTTGTATCTTGCTCTCTCCTCTTCAATAGCATCCCAATCAGCATGTTGACAGCACCTCCTCTTGCAACAAGCAACTGTCGAGACCATTCGAACCTCCATCGCCATTTTCTGCCTTTTCGGTTCGTTGCTCAGATCCCTTTGGCTGCGCTTTAGGAAGGTGTACTTTCTTTTCCCATGAAGAGATGTTCTGTCATCAGTTGTAGTGGTGTTTGATTGTGAATCCTTCACATTCTCAAACACTAAGTGCCTCAATTTCCACCGCACAATGCTTCCAATAGTCAGACTGTTTTCTTCTGTGTCAACAACCTCTAAAATCGCAACTCCAATATCATCCCAGCCCAATTCTTGATTAGCAACCGCATCTCTTGGATCGACAACTGTGGCTAAGCCCTCAGCTACCACCTCCCCCTCGGGGTTGTTTAGAAACACTTTTGCCTAAATCCATGTAGCACGGTTCTTAAGATCCATGGAGGGAACATGCGTCGCACTTGCGCTGTCCCCAACATCTGCTTTCTTTTGAAGATTTTTCAAGGCAACAACAACATTTACCCCGACGACCATCTCTCCTCGTTCAATAGCGACCACATTCCTATCGAAGACAGTCTCTACTGATACAGCAGCATTGCCTTCCCCAAGCCTTTGACAGTGTATAACAAAGTTCCGATCCATAGACACAAGGGTCCCTTTTGCAACTCTCTTCCCACCATTCAAAATGTAAACCTTTTCCCCAACCCTGAAGGCCATTCTGAAAGTGCAGAAAAGAAGTTAAGACCATACAAAAAATGATTGGAGAATGGCCTAAATCATAACATACCAAACAACCTCAATAGCATGAGGCCACATGCCATTATTCAAACATGCTATTGACACCCACGTGAAATTTCGCATTCACAAAATTGGCATGAGGCCTCATGCCATCTTGATATACACACAGCTGCAGGCAAGTAAAAACATACATGTCAATACGCTAGCCATGAAATTGCAAGGGCCCAAGATGGCATGTGGCCTCATGCCATTTCTAAATGTGGTCCTAAGCCATTCCATGGTGAACATACCAGGAAGCACAAGTGCCGAATATCAAGAGGAAGCGGTAGCCACACCAAAGACAGTGCCGCTCGCAACACCGCAACTACTCGTAGCGCCGCTCGCAACACCGCAACTACTCGTAACGCCGCTCGCAACACCGCAACTGCTCGTAGCGCCGCTCACACAAACTGCCACTCGCATAAATTGCCGCTCCCAATGGCGCTCGCAATGCCGCAACCGCTCGTAGACGCATAAACCACAGCCCACAACGCCGCTTACACAAGCAGCGCTCACTGCGCTCAGCGGAACCAAAAACACGGCGCACAAAAATGATAGACCTAGGAATGAGTTCGAGAATTCAAAAATAACACACGCTTGAACGTCACATCAAATCCTCTGACAAACCAGATCTTATGATTCCTCTGACAAATTTCAAACTGAGTAGCTTCTAGACTTTGCTGTCGGAGGTTGAACTTTGTCACATCATGTCCTTGCCTCGATCCAGCTGTGCCATGTCAGTGATTCGAACTTTGCCATGCCATGTCAGCGATCCGCGCCAAGATTATTCGCCGTGTAAAGGAATAATTATGCTGTGTGTGTACGTCCATTTATGGCAATATAAGGCCACACGCCATTCAAAGAATAATGCTCGACATAAGGCCACACGCCATTCAAAGAATAATGCTAGTCGAGCATTTTTTGGTGCATTTTTGGGTTCAAAATTGCATGAGCCCACACGCTATAAAGTTTACCTGTACCAAAAATAGAAACAGCTTTATTTACTTGGGAATTTAAGTGGTTGAGGCATTTTTAAACTTACAAACACATGCCCTACTTACATTCCTTTGGTTGCCTAAAATTCAAAAATATTATAAACCTTTCTTTTTGCATTTTCAATGTTTTCAATTATGGTTTTTGATTTTCGTAGGACCAGCTTAGTAATCTATTTGCATCCCGTCATGTTTATAGCTAGCTTTCGTTTGTCCCCTTCGCTAGCCTGAGATACATCTGCTCGGCATCTGCCTCTTACAGCATTTGCCCAAAAAAGGGCATCTTTCTTCACGCAGCATTTGCCACATGTTTAGGGTTTAGGGTTTAGGGTTTAGGGTTTAGCAATTCAGTAGCTTGATAAACATGCAAATACAGAACTTGATGCAAAATCCTTTGATATGTCACAATGCCCCTAGGACCATAAACACATTTCAATAGAGAGGGTCCTTTCATTTCATAACTCCTTACGTAGATCTTGGTGAAACCAGAGTTAGTGAAGTTAGTTTCTTGTGATCCCACATCTGATTGTGATGTCCCTTTGCAGTTTCGATGGAAAGGTCAATGCACACCAAATTGTAAAATCTTGGAGCAAAATAACGGTCGGATCTATGGCAAATGCCCCTGAAACATTGTAAGGCTCGTGTGGTCTCATGTGGTGTCCGATCGAGATGCTTCTTTGCAGGGTCATCAAGAAAGACATTGTATACCATTCTGTAAAATCTAGTTGCGATCTAACGGTTGGATCTCAAGAAAACTCAAAAAAATCTCGCGCGTGTCAGAATATCCTAGGAATATACTCCTATGTGCCCCTGAAAATGGCATGCGGCCCCACGCCATTCAAGAGATAACGCCAGATGACGCCGAGAATTTTTTGGTGCATTTTTTGGGTTCAAACTTGCATGAGCCCACACGCTATAAAGTTTATCTTTGCCAAATAGAGAAAAGTTTATCTGTGTCATGTGAGGTAGTTACAGTCCTTTGTGCTCGGCATCTGCCTCTTGCAGCATTTGCACTGAAAGGGAATTTTTCTCCATTCAGCATTTGGCCCTGAAAATGGCATGCGCCCACACGCCATTCAAGGAATAACGCCACAGGACGCCTGGATTTTTGGGTTTAAAATGTTTAGGGTTTTTTGGGTTTTTTCAAAATATTTTGGGTCCAACGTTTTTTGGGTTTCTTTGGTTCAAAATTGCATGAGCCCACACGCTATAATATTGATTTGAGAGAAAAATAGAAACAGATAGAATTTCTTTATTTAGCTGAACATCTGCCATTTTTGGAAATACAAGATGCTTTGGAATATCCAATCATGCATGGTATAAATATAGCGAGGGTATTAAATGATATCCCAATCATGATCTTTCTTTTGGATTTCGCGTGCATGCAGTCCGAGGAATGATGACGTTGTGGATTTCTTTTGGATTTTGCGTGCTTGCATGCGCGCGGCAATCCAGAAATTAATGGTGGCGCCCAAGTCCGAGGAATGATGACGTGGCAGGATTACCAACCGTTGTGACATTTCGCGCGTGTGAGGTTAGGTTTTGCATTTTGATTTGTACTCGCGCTCGCACACTCGCGCTCGCGCTCGCATCACACTCGCGCTCCCGCTCTCATCGTGCTCCCACTTGCGATCACGCTCACTTCTCTACAGGTTTCTCGTGTGCATCGGCATCCACTCGCGCTTGCATCACACTCGCGCTTGCATCGCGCTCGTGTGCATCGGCATCCACTTCAAGACACACCCAGTTTGTAACTTCGCCGCCAACTCCGCCGCCCACTCCACCACCCACACGCAGCCCACTTGGCGTCCCGGGAGATTTCAGCGCCACTCTCCAACTGTAAGTGGCAGAGTAGCCTTGCTGCTACGATCCGCTGCACACACAGTGCACATTCGCCAGCGAGTCCGGCCTCGATTGTCACGGCCTCCATTCGGCTTCAAATGGTAAGTCTTTTAGACGAAGTAGAAAATGGCATGAGGCCACATGCCATTCAGTAGCAACATTGGCATGCACCGATTGGGCTCTCGAGTGCAGTCCGGTTACAGATGGCGTGTAGCCTCACGCCATCTTAGGATGCAGCCTCAAGACATCTGATGCAGTGGTGAATGGCGTGTGGCCTCACGTTATTTCCAGCTGCTAGCTTTTCATCTGTCAGCTCTAATTGTTGTGCATTTCTGAACAGGCGAGGAATTGCGTTCTTCTTCCAGCCACTGTCAATGTGGATGCAGAGAAGGGGGAGGAGCTCACCAGTTGGACTTTCGGGATGGAAGGCGAGGATCTGATGCTGTACAACACAGATGGTGGGAGAAAAGAATGCATGGGGATCCTCATCCAAGTGACAGACACTCCATGCAGTTCCATGCAAGAATATGGACTGGCACTTGTGGTAGAGACAGCGTCCGCCTTCAAGATCCATCTTGCACATCC
This sequence comes from Selaginella moellendorffii, assembly GCF_000143415.4. Classification (NCBI taxonomy): domain Eukaryota; kingdom Viridiplantae; phylum Streptophyta; class Lycopodiopsida; order Selaginellales; family Selaginellaceae; genus Selaginella; species Selaginella moellendorffii. The sequence continues at coordinate 64,331 of NW_003314443.1, read as the reverse complement.
TAGCGGCTTCCCGGAGGGGGGCAGCGGCTATGAGGAATTCCTAGAGGGAGCTAGGGAGAGGTTGTCCAGGAGGCCCACAATTTCAAAGACGCTGCGGGTCTATGAAGATCACATGGAATCCACGGACCTCACCTACGGCGATGTTCAAAAACTATATTCCAACATTGAGCCGTTGAGAGTGCCTCCAGTTTGCGAAGCGAAGGGGAAGGGGGTCGATCTGGAAACTACCCCGAAGCAGAAAAGGGTGGTCAAGCTCAAGCCGACGTCCGACTCTACTGCTCCAAAAAAGAAGCTACTCGGTGATGCCATTGCCTCGGGTTCGAACACTACACCCACCAAAAAGAAGAGCTGCAAAGAGCAGAAAGAGCAAGAAGAGGCAGCAAAAATCGTCGCAGATAATAGTACTTGTTACTATTCCAACAAAGTATATACAATCGACGTGAGCAGTATCGAGATCCAAAGCAAATACAACCACAGGCTAGTATCTGATGAGTGGGTGGAGAAACTGAAGCAGAAGATGCTGGCAAGTCCAGTAACACCCGACATCGCAGACGTGATCCCCTACTACCGAACAATGAAGGGCGAGACAAGGTTTCCAGACTTGATCAATAGGAAGGTGTTGGACGATCAGAACATCTGGTTCTATGCCTTCTCCGGGCAGCATTCTAGCTTGGCGATGCAACAGATAGTTGTGGATATTATGGTGGGCGAGGAGGTGAAGAAAGTCTTCAAGACAAGAGTTGTCCGCCTGATAAAAGGCAACTCGCCCCTCCGATCTATCATATACATCTCCCACGCGCAGAATGTCAAGCAAGAAACGTGCTACAAATCGGGTCTGCACGAGACATTGGCACGAACACGGAAGCTCTGGGTTCAACTGAAGAAGCCACAAAAACCAGGACAAGGACGTGCACTAGCAACTAGCGCCTGGCAGGTAAGCCTCGTTGCATGTGGCATAGCATGTGGCCTCACGCCATTTCCATTGCAGGAATTCTCGAGTCTTCTCTCGAAAACACTGGGGGTCAATGACACACTCAGCATCCATAACATTCTACTCGCGACAAAAGTTGTTTTTGACAAATGGGTAGATGTGCTGAGGAGGTACCATGACGGGGAGTTGCTAAACTCAATGGGTGTGGAGGACAGCCGGAAGCCCAATGATTTGAAGCTCAACGCCTTGCGTTTCTCGCGGTCTCTAGATGACGACGACCTTCTGACAGTGGCTAATGCTCTTCTACGTGGTGAGGTAGTCTTCAACAAGACCAAAATGACTCCCGGCCATATTGTGACATACGAGGACTTGTGCACGACTCTGAGAGCTCGTGCGCTATTGAAGGATTGGATCTTCGAGCAAGTGGCCGTGGCGAGGGTGAGCATCGACACCACGCAAGAGATGATGGAAGAGCTGGACTTGTCAAATGAAGACATCGACGAGTACGTGAAGGGGGCCCCCAAGTTCATCGATCTGCTGCGGGATGCCACGAAAAGTAAAGCTGAGAAGTTGGATCAGTATCCAAATTTCATTAAGAGGGATGTCGACCGCCGGCTTCAGAAACAGCTCGACCCCGCAGCAAAGGCCTATCGAGAACCTTACCGGGTATACGTGAATTCGGATGAGGATCAAAGGTGGAGGAGCATCGTTTCCCACGGAGATGAGCAGGTGAAGAACATCTTTTGTGTGATGGACTTCACAAACGAGGAGATCACTCATGCAGACGAAGTCAGCTCCATCATTGACTTAATGGTGGGACTTGCGGAGGTGGAATCTTCAGTCCACTATATGATCTACGACTCCGAATCCTATCACAAGTTCTGGAAGGCCTTGAACGAGGTGAAGGCTCGGTTGAAAGGCAAGGAGATGCAGGAGATCCATGGGATAATGGCTAAGAAGAAGATACCGACGAATGTCCGCATCTTCACAGTCGCCCTTGTTATTGGTCCTGCAGCAGAGTGGGACTGGAGTGACTTCCCAGCTTCGTTCAACAAAGCCGATCGAATTGATCTGAGGGAGGTCAATTTACCCGTGCCTGAGGAACTGAAGACAGCTATGGAGCTTTCGAATCCAAAGAAAGCTCCAGGTGCAGCATGGGAAATGCTCAGCTGGGTCTTCAACGCAATAGCGGGTGACTCCAAGGGCAAATGCGTTGTCGAGTACAACTGCGGCAGACTATTCTTTCGAGCCGCACTACTCAAGGGTGTCCCGTGTGTTGCGGTGACAAACTCCATTGAAGAGGTGACTTCAATGGAGCATATAATTACAATTGCCAAAGAAAAACAGTATCTTCTCTACGAACCTGGTGAGTACGCACTTTAAGTTTAAATGTTATCTCACAAGCTCTGTATGCAGGAGCGTGGCCACCCCCAGATGCTGAAACGGCGTTAACAGCTACTGATGTTAGGCCGAGGTCACAACCTGCACAAGGTAAGGTCACGTGAGGCCTCACGCCATTTTGATTATAGATCGTTGTGAATATTCAGACACGAGGACTGAAAAGCGCACTGGTGGCGCGTCGAAGAAGGACAAACAGACAAGCAATAGGAAAAAAGGAGGTACAAATTATATTTGCAATGGCGTGTGGTCTCATGCCATTCCTTGCAGGAGACACTTCTTCAAAGGCAAAACAGGCAAGCACCAGCCAAGCTCAAACTGACAGTGGTCATAAAAAGCGAAAGCACGTTGGACAGTCGTCGGGATCAGAGGCGTTTGATTCGAAAAGGAAGAAGGGCAACGAAAAGATGATAGGTAATGCCTCGCGGTTATGGCGTGTGTGCTCATGCCATTCATTACAGATCAAGGGCTGAGTGAAAGGAGCCAGTCACCACCTTCTGACTCAGATTCCTATGGCAGACTCCCCTTCCCCAATCTCAATGGAGAGGTACAATGGATGAGGGATGCTTTTCAAGTCAGGGCCATGTTTTTCTCATCTCGTCGTCTTCGAAGGGTGCAAGAACGTGCAGAAACCATGTTAAGACAGTCGGGTGAGGATACGATCCTAGGTCACGCACTAAAACAGGCTATGGATGTCTTGTATTTTGAGATGGAGACTCGGCCAGATGATTTTCCCAAGATGGTCCTGGAAAAACAAGCCATCCAGCCTGAGCAGCCTATGGAAGAAATGCAAGAGGGGGATGAGGAGCCAGAGAAAGATAATGAGCAGGAAGAGCAGAAGGACGAAGAGGAGGACAAAGAAGAGGAGGACGAAGAAGAGGAGGATGAAGAAGAGGAGGACGAAGAGGACTTGGATGGTCCTCACAATGGTGACGATCACAATAACGACGATGACGATGATGACGACGATGGCCAGCCTGAGGTGGCCAAAGAGCAGCGGAGGAAGGTCATACAAGACAAACCATCAGGTAAATAATAGTACATCCATTCCTAACCTTTTACCATTTCTAACATTGTCCATGTAGGTCGCAGAAGAAATGGTAAGTAGAGATTATTCAATTGAATTAAGATACAAACTCTAGCCTTTAGTGTCGAGGAAGGATAGTGCCAAGCAAGGGTCGAAACGTATGTCCAATCCTTCAGAATCAGCAGTGCGCCCAAGTGATATCAGTCCTAGTTCCTCAATAGCAGTTGATGGTAAATACAGTATAGTCGATTCAATGTGCTAATGAGTTTGTTTTTAGTAGCACGGGAGGATACCATCTCAATCGAAGAGAGATATTTGGACATGCATATGGATCCGCCAGTGGACTCTACTTGCCTGCAAGAGTCATCAGAGCTGGTGGAGGCTACTATCCATATCAACGCCAAGCAAGCTGACCACGCTCCACTTGATGCTGCCCATACCACTGAGTCAATCTTGTCCACGTATCCAACTGACGGTGACCAGGCGCCATTGGACCCGCATGAGGCCGCCCCAGCCGCCAAGCCGGTCGTATCCTCATTTCCAACGTGTGCCCAATCGTCTGACTACGCGCCGTTGGAACCTCCCTACACCGCCCCTGCTGCCTGTTCGGTCATGTCCACTTTGCCAACGGAAGCACCAGCTGAAATGGCGTGTGATCACACGCCATCGGAACCACCCCATGCCACTGTTGAGCCAGTTGTACCAGAGTCTACAGCTGAAATGGCATGTGCCCACACGCCATCGGATGCGATTGACCCCACATTGCAGAGGAGAGTATTTCCGCCCTTCACGTTTCCTCGACCAAAACCCTCTGAACGACCATCGGGAGCACCATTCGCTAATATTGTAGATGGTAAAATTGACTTGTACCATTTTTTATGCTGACGCATTTCATTTCAGAGTCACGGCGAAAGTACTGTATCGTTTTTGATCTGAACGGTGTCCTTTTCTCCCATGAGCGTGGCTCGTCCTCGAATGTCACTGCACCTTCCAAAGCCTGCGGTCGCAAGTTGGTCAAAAGAGACAGATTCACATTAATCACACGGGAGAAACTGCGGGATCTAATAATGACCATGCGACACTTAAAACAGAGGGCCGGGTTCAATTTGCAATTGGGAGTTTGGACATCCATGATGCGCCACAATGCATTAACGTTGCTACAGATGATGCACGATCAGACGCGAGTAATATTACCATTTGACTTTCTCCTAACGCAGGAGGATTGCTTGACTATGGTCCATGTGAGGGGTAGCAAGCCCATCTTCGTCAAGGCAGAGGCTATAGTGATGAACCGGACTGCTAGGTCAAGTGAAATCCTCATCATCGATGACTCGCCGATTAAAACTGCAGCGAACACGCACACATATGCAGTGCACCCCATCTCTTGCAGTATGGAAACTAGGGAGAAGAAACCGTATGTTCTGGGGGACCTTGCAAAACGGCTTGAAGCGATGGTGATAGAGAACCGGCCAGTCCAGGAGGTGGCTGCAGAAATCAACCAAATGGCAGATGGAACGGTATATCAGAAGCCATTTGATCGGACAGACACCAGTCATCATTTATGGCATGTATATTGTCTAGCCAAGCACTATCCGCATCTCCATAATCTGCTCAACCGGATGGGTTCTTCGACCACTGAACATGAGCGTGGACGTATTAGAGAAGAGATGGCATTACTATTGGGTTTAAATCCTGATAGTGTGGAGAGTGATGAAATTCCAAGATTATTGTATAGGCGTTGGAGGCAAAAAATAACAGTCTGAGATGGCATGTATTTATTTAAAAATGTAACTTATTATGGCATGGGGTTCCATGCCATTGTATTAATATTAAAAGACAATTCTTTGAGAGGATTTGCATTATACTAGAAGTGTTACAGCATGTTATTGGAAGTCTACGAAGTTGTTTTATTAATAAGGGGAAAGTAAAGATTGAATGGGGACTTGGGCTCCACCTAGACTCGGAGCAACTGAGCCAATATTAAAAGGATGGAAAGAAATTGGACGACGATGACAAGGAGAAGAGAGAGGTGAAGCAGTGGCAGGGGGAGGAGAAGTGATTGAGTAGACATTTCCTTGTTTAAAATAAAATGGCATGTGCCTCAATGCAGTTGAATTTTGTTATATTTATATACTATATAAAGGTTTGGAAACCTTATTTTACAAGTGGGATAATGACAATTCCCACTTTAACGAAATAGAGCTTTTGTGTGCTTGTCTTTATTTTATGTGTGGCCTAGATCTAAGCCAAAATTCTACACCATGCTAGTTGGTGGAGTACTTATATCCTTGCATTAGGCCACTGGTATACTGAAATAGTGTCATATTTCATTTGGCTCTATTTTGCATGTTAGTCTTGACATGCTTTTGGGGATCCTTTAGCTTACGACACCTCAGGGAGTTGGTTCTTACAACTCCACCACCCATAGAAGAAGTTTGATGCCCACATCGAACGTCTCTTTTTATCCTACGACTTGTTGACCATGTCTCCGGGGGCATCCCCCCACTTAGCGGTGTGCCTTAGTTAGCCTCCCCGGCCAAGAGCCCATGACAATGGAATATAGGTGTCCTTATACCCCTCACCTCACCACACCCTAGTATGGGGTTGGGACTTGAACCCAACCTTGCTTTACTAGGGGGCTGGGACTCGAACTCAACCTCTGTAGAATACGTCTACGGATTCGACATCCTTGCGGGGAGTCGGGCGTAGTTCCCTACGCCTAGTCGACCTAGCTAACCTATGCTAATTAGCTTACCTTCAGCATGCCTTTGGGTCCCAACATATGCCATTGTTCAACTTCACAAATTGATACCTTCTAATTGAACTTTGCATAAGTACATAGAGTTTTACCATACAGAAATTCCTCCACTAGATCTCGCGCGTTCGCTAGGTTCTCCTCCAGTTCCCATATTGCTTCGTAGTGTGGAAATCCTTTCCACTTCACATGGAACTCTCTCACCTCGCATCCTTGTCACTTGCTCTTGCACGCATTGAGGATAACCTCGACTTCGTATTCCTCTTCCCCTTGAATAACCTCAGGCAAAGGTCTTACTTGGTCCTTGCGGAGCGGATCCTCAAAGTACGATTTGAGTAAGTTCACGTGGAACACTAGGTGCATCTTCCCCATCTCTCGAGGAAGTCAGAGACAGTAAACCACTTTACTGATTCGTGCCTCAATCTCTTAAGGCCCTGCGAACCTGCTTAAGGAACTCAAGATCAATTCATTTATAGGAATATATTCATTTTACCTTTGGGTCAACTTCCGGCTGATCCCTCTCGGTAACCTGAGGTTCTTGGTGTTCAACCACACCTTCTCCCTAGCTTGGAACTCCACATCTCGGCGCTTCTGGTTCGCGTACTTGGTTTGCTTTTGTTGAGCCCGTTCCAAGGAATCTCTCACTAAATTTCAAATGTTGAGTCTTTCCGCCGTAAATGCCTTTACTGCTGGTAACTCTCTATAATACTCGGCCACGCCGAGTTCCACAGGACCTTCAATAGCTTGCCCATTGATAACTTCCCATGGACTCACCCCGATACTTGAGTGTGGTGAGTTGTTATAGCACATTTCTGCAAGTCCCAAATGACTTACCCAATCAGTCAGGTCTCTCGATACATAACATCGCAAATAATCCTCCAGCTGCCTATTCACCCTTTCTGTTTGTCCATCTATCAAGAAGTGTTAGAGCCCATTTTCTTTTCCGTTGGCAGCTCACCTCTCTGGTGAGCTTCCCATGCCTCTAGATTCCTCAGCAACACTTCTTGTGCTAGACCATCATTCTCATATGCGGTCCGCATATCATCCTAAAAGGTTGCTGTCGCGCTGGATATTGCCAACTTCAAGCTTGCTTTTCGACTTAGCACATCTGCCACGATGTTGCTCTTCCCAGGTTTGTACAGAATCTCGCAATCAAACTCGGCCAAAGCATTGGCCCACCGACCTTGTTTCCTTCTCAGGCCGGGCTGTGACAAGAAGTGTTTTGTTGCCACATTGTCAAACTCGGTCTCAGAGTCGGTTTTGGACTCAATCTCAGACTCAGTCCCATCCGATGAACTCTTTGTTATTTTAATCATACTTTCGAGGATCTTTTAGCCTACAACACCTAGAAAGCACTGTCGAAATAAGCTGTAATCATCAGAGAGTTGGTTCCTTACATTTATATTCTAGTTCCTTTGCTCTTTGCTTAGTGGGGTAGTAGGGATAATAAGTAGGTTAGGCATAGCCAACTAACCTAAGGCATAGTATAGCTCTTGCTTATGTTCCTGTCTTTATTTTATATGTGGTCTGGGTCTAAACCCAAGTTTTACATCATGCTAGTTGGTGGAGTATCTATATCCTTGCATTAGGCCACTAATATATTGAAATAGTGTTAAACTTCATTTGACTCTGTTTTGCATGTTAGTCTTAGCATTGGGATGTTGGATACTTTAAAACTATTCTAAGTTGCTCCATGCTCTTATCCCTTTGCTCTTTAAACTATACACTCGAGAGTCACTTTATGTTTTAGTTCCTTTGTTGTTTTGCTCCTTGCTTAGAAATTTAGCTCCATTCTTTCATTCAATGGCCCAAGGCTTTGAAATTTAGATTTCACTCTAATATCTTTGGACATATGGCATGTGATATGTGGTATATGAAGGGTTTAGGTTCCACTTTGTAATTAGCCTATAGTAAATCACCATAGGATAAAGGGTGAAAACCACATACACTGCACTAGCTTATTTTACATTGCAATTAAATTGCCATTTTGCTCAGCTCATAAGTTAAAATGCAAAACATTAGTTCTTTCAGATGAAGTTATGCATAGGGAATATCTCTAATCCAATAGTGTTGCTGGAGTTTGATCTCTAGCTATTAGAATGACTCGCATGGAAATGCATTATTGTCCAAGCTCTCTATATGAACAAATGTTATATTACTCTTCATTTTTGGCGGTAGTGAATATACCTGTAAAATATTTAAACTTTCTTGAATATTTTTTTATAATTTTAAACTTAAACCCTAAAATACTATTTTTTTATTCTCATCTAATCTTGTGTTTATAAATAATTATAATTACTGATCAATTGGATTCATAAATAATACTAAACAAGAATTAAAAAAAACAAGCATCATTTATAAACTAATATTTATTATATCCCAAGTGATGAAAACATCTTTCTTTTACATTTAACATTGATAACACATCTCTAATATTTCTTATTTTTGTTTTTATTCACAAACCAATGGATGAAAAGAAGGAATGGTCGTGACCACCAAATGGTTTCTTAGGGCAGCTGGCATAAGGTTATTTAAGGTAATTTATTGTAAATCTGTTTTCTTTCATAAATATATTTAATCATATATAAAAAAAAAGGTATAAAATTCCAAAGAAACAGGGCTGGTGGGTTGATTGCATAAAGCCAGACATTGTGGCTCAAGATCCACTGAATAACTACAACTACACTTGGTAAATGGTGCAAGCGTGAAGTACATTATTGCTCATCTCACAGTATATGTAAAGGAAGGAACAAAGTTGCTGTTTTTAAAACATATGACCACAAGCAATGGAAAGGCTTCAAACAAAAGCAGCTAGAAGCTAGTCGTTGAAGTTTGTTAGCACTTATTTCTTTTGTTTTATTGGCATTGTCTCTTAAAAGTCAAAGCAGCAATTATTGCATTTTAACCTTATTAAGTAATTTATCTTTTTTGACTTTTGATTAATCATTCTCCTTTGTGAAGATGAAGTTCATTTCAGCACTTTTTTTCTATTTTAGTGTTGTTCAAGCCATGCGCTGGGAATTCTCTGACCAGCACAATGCTATAACACCAGCCGATGTCAATATGATTCTAGATGCAGTGATTGATAATCTGATTATGTTCGGTGATGATACTTACTATGAAAGTGGACGCGCTTATGTTGATCAAATCACTGTGACAAATAACGTTGTGATCGACATCGTCATCTTGGCTTATCATACAGGCCCGAATCTGGATTTCTGCCATGTCAATCCAGGTAACACCATCAGCGTGAGAGGCCTTGTTATCAAAGCGATCATCCGATCCTTAGTAATGTATACAAGAGGTCAAATGCAAGTTTTTCTAGCCAGCAGCATGCTTGCAGTCTCCGAGATGTTTGGAGTCCAATATCGCATAGCACCAAATCAACAGATGGAAACACTTCACAGCCAAACGAAGATTCTACTTGGAAGCAATCGAGGTGATTGCCAAGCGAAATTGACAACGCTGGACAACATCTTCTACAATGGTCTTCGTCGAAATTTTGAGCTTCAGTCCCCGAATTTGATCTACACATTCAAGCTCCAGGATGATTGTAGCTTGTCTTTGAATGAGGCCGGCCGAAGGCAAGTTTGGACGAATGGGGTGTGTGGGAGAGGAGTCGATTGCTATCTCACAGTCGAACTTAATGGGAACATGGTTGTCAAAGAAACCCCAAGTCAGGCTGTTATATGGTCACTAGATAAGTTCTGTGATGGACCATGCTATGCATTTGTGACTATGCAAAGAGATAGAAATGTGGTGCTCTATCATGTGTTTAAGTCCAGCCCAGGTAAACTTTATGCTGCTTGGGCCACAAACACTGTGAAAAAATTTTAAAATAAAAGGTCGGCATTAGTCGAAATCTATCTATGGTGCCCATCTTGAAGCATGAAACTGATGGATGTATAAATGCAGTTTGGATTATTAGTGCTGTGTTGTTGGCGTCCTTGTTGGTGTTGCACTCACTGGCCCAGCCTACTCATTGTCTCGCTCAAGGTCCTTCATGATTATCGCCTTCATCACGTGGGAGATGTGGATATGCTGTATGTCCATGCATGTGAAGTTTTCCTCAAGGCAAGCAGTTCTCTGTTTCTGTGGGAGTGAACAAGACCACGTCAGCACACAGCCACGTGAGCGATCCAGACGCCGCCACAGATCGTCACGATAAACCCATACATTTAACCATGTATCAACCGTCATAATAATAACACAACACCGTTTCATAATACCACATGGTATCGGAGCAGCGAACGATCTAATGGCCAGAGGACAGTGGCAGATGAAGAATCAAAGGGGCCAGGAACCCTTGGCTCAGGAGCGCGCGAGGGCTTTGGCAGTGCTGGCGCAGGTGGAGCGGAAGATCCAGGAACGAAAGCGCCAACAAGCTCTTTGCCCAGCCTGCCCTTGTTGCGGCCGAGTTTTTCACGATTCTTCTCCACGCTGTCCTTTCTAAATTCTCTGTTTAACCTATTCTTAGATTAATAGATAGAATGTCTTCTGCTAACGCAGCAGGAAATTCTTGGGACTCTGGGGGCTGGGAGAAACTTCTCCAAAAGTTCACGGGACAGAATTTCTGGACTTGGAAAACAAAAGTACAGCTTATCCTTTTGGCCAAGGGCTGCTGGCCTATAGTGGATGGAACGACTCAACGTCCGGCTGCTGCGGATGTAACCCAACGGCTCGACTGGGACTCCAAGAATCGAAAAGCGCTCTCTGTCATCGGGTTAGGTCTTGAGGATGAATTCGTTCATTTCCTTGACCTTACCAAAACAGCCCACCAGAACTGGACATCCCTTACACAAATCTTCGTTGCCAAAGCTGCCAATGCTAAGGTGGTGCTAACACAAAGGTTCTTCACGATGAGAATGCAACCTGATGACACCATGGCCACTTACATTGGAAAGTTTAAAGCAATGATCACTGAGCTGAAGGACGCGGAAGCGGCAATCACCATTGATCAAGCTAAGGCATTCCTTCTGAGCTCTGTCTCCCCTGATCTCCAACCTTTCGCATCGATGCTCTCGGCTGTGCCTGGAAAGGACTTGGACTCTCTACTCGGACCTGATCGAGGAAGAACGAAAGCAGAACGAGCGGAGACAAAGGCGCCCTCTCAGGCTGCTCGGGTGGAGCAGGCCTTGATCATGGGAAAGCAATCGGGTGGGAAGAAACGAGATGACCCTGTTCGAGGACAAAAGAGCCCTTCTCCCAGCCCTGCAACCAATAAAAAACGCAAGGGCCCATGTAACTACTGCGGCAAAGCTGGCCACGTGGAGCGTGAATGCCAGATCAAGAAAGCCACAGAGAAAGCTCGCGCTGAAAGAAGCTCTTCTTCACGCCAACCTGACACGATGTTGATGATGACGCTCGCTGCATCTTCATCCACTGTGTCCGAAGCCGAAGTGCTCTGGATGGATTCTGGAGCCTTGATGCACCTCACACCATTGAAGAGAGCTTTTCACAAGTACTGGCCATTGGAGCAGGAGAAGCAAGTCTTTGTAGGAGACAAATGCCCCTTAACAGTGGAAGGACAAGGAACGGTCATCATAAAGTGGGAGAGTGGAGTTGAGAAGCTTGTGAACCAGGTCTACTACGTATCAGAAGCAGGACAGACAGTGTTCTCAGTTGGTGTAGCAGCAGATCAAGGCTTCTCAACACTCTTCAATGCAGACGGATGCACCATCTTTGACGAGACTGGCCATCCAGTAGCTTTTGGTAGACGAGCTGAGACTCTCTACAAGCTCAATGCTCAGTTGATCCTCTCAACTCACGAGCAGGGGCATTTGCTTGCAATTCGCCCCAACTCCTGGGCTGCCAACTCTTTCCAGCTCTGGCACGCTCGGCTAGGGCATGCCAATTCTCACGACATCCAGCTACTTGCTAGCCACAAGCTTGCTAATGACTTTACCCTCACCGGTGCCGGCCAAACTGGGAGTATGTGAGACGTGCCAACTGGGGAAGCAGCCAAGACTACCCTTTCCACGCAGAAGTCCAGAAGATGGCGCCTCAGGATTTCTTCAGCTGGTACACACGGATGTGTGCCATGTGCCAGAAGCAACTCTCAGTCACAAGCGGTACTTCTTTTTGTTCATTGACGACTACTCACGCTATGTGGTGGCTGTTCTCATGGCACACAAGGGAGAGGTCTACCATCACTTCCAGGTCTACAAAAGCTGGGCAGAAAATGCCACTGGCTGTACCATCCGGACACTACGTTCAGATGGCGGCGGTGAGTATATGAGCAAGGAGTTTCTGGCATTTCTTGCTCAGGCTGGCATCCACCACGAGTACACCGCAGCCCACACCTCGCAGCAGAATGGGGTCGCCGAGCGCCTGAACAGGACACTTATGGACTGTGTACGCTGCCTTCTCCAGCACGCTGGCATGCCCAAGGTGTTTTGGGGAGAGGCACTCAACACAGCAGTGTATCTCCGGAACCGGCTGCCAACACATTCCACAGGACAGGTGCCGTTTCAAGTATGGACTGGGAAGCGCCCCAAATTAGGGCACTTGAGGGTGTTTGGTTGCTTAGCCTACGCCCACATCCCCGATGTTCAGCGGCGGAAGCTGGATCCCAAGAGCGAGAAATGCATCTTCATGGGCTATCACACCCAGGTAAAAGCCTATCGACTCTATAACTGCCAGCGCAGGAAACTGGTGGTGAGCCGAGATGTGGTGTTTGATGAAGCTCATCTTTATCGAGATACCCTGAGACTCCCTCCTGTTTCTCCACCATCTCTGGTGGATCTTTCTGAGATTTTGGACGACGTTCCACATCTCCACCCAGCACCAGATAATCCAGCCGCTGCAGAGCCAGGAGGAGTTGCTGAAGGAGCGCCTGAAGGAGGAGCTGATTACAGTACTTCTCTTCCTTTGACACCTCCTCTGACGACTCCACAGGCCACAGCAGCTGCCTCCTCAATGAACAGACAGATCTTTCCACGCTTGTGGCTGATCTGTTCGTTGGCGATGAGTTATATCAAGATGCCACCACTCCTCCCAGCATTTACAAGCTACCTCCTCCTCCAGCCGGCACAGCAGTGGTGACACGGCTGGGGATCCAGAGAGGCAGGTGGAGCCGACAGAGCCCAGAAGTAGGCACACTTTCCTATAGGCATCGCCTCCTTGGCTTTAAGAGATGGTTTCACGACACGACCCGAGCATGTCACCTGTGCCGGCTGGAGGAGGTGGTAGCTTGGGAATGCTGGGAGGAGTGGTGGCATCTTGATATAACTCATTGCCAACGAACAGGTCAGCCATAAGCGTGGAAAGATCTGGCTGTTCATTGGTGCTTGAGGCAGCCGCTATGGCCTGTGGAGTCGTCAGAGGAGGTGTCGAAGGAAGAGAAGTACTGTGATCAGCTCCTCTCTCGGTCCCCAGGCGGCTCTACATGGACCAGAAGCTGAGCACTGGCAGGCAGCTATGCAGGAGGAGTATGATTCTCTCCAGAAAAACAACACTTGTCGCTGGTTGAACTTCCAGCTCGCAGAAAGCTCGTCTCATCCAAGTGGTTGTTTAAGAAAAAGTACAATGCTGATGGAAGCATTGAGTGCTACAAGGCGAGATTTGTGGCACATGGGCTGGACTACTCGGAGAAGGAAGAGAAGTACTGTGATCAGCTCCTCTCTCGGTCCCCAGGCGGCTCTACACGGACCAGAAGCTGAGCACTGGCAGGCAGCTATGCAGGAGGAGTATGATTCTCTCCAGAAAAACAACACTTGTCGCTGGTTGAACTTCCAGCTCGCAGAAAGCTCGTCTCATCCAAAAAAGTACAACGCTGATGGAAGCATTGAGTGCTACAAGGCGAGATTTGTGGCACATGGGCTGGACTACTTGGAGAAACTCGAATGGTTGTGGTGAAACTCACAACCATTCGTATGCTACTAATCCTAGCTGCAGAATTGGATCTCGAGATCCATCAACTTGACGTTTGTAGTGCCTAACACCGTACTATTCTTAATTGAAAATGGGAATCGAACCCAGCAACCCTTCACAATAGAACATTACAGCGTGCATGCTATAACCACAAAGCCATGAACACTGGCAGATAACAAAATATTATTTCAGCACCTCTTATTTGAAAAACAAGATTTGGAATCCATCTGATTGTCCACGTGGACGACATCCAGGGTCTGCGAGGCCAGAGGATCCACGCGCGGATCCTGGAGAGCAGCTACTGGCCGAATCAATACCGTCTTCATCCGGCATGAAATCAAAGATTTCTTTGGAGGTGGTCTGCTATTCACTGCTGGAAGGGGAACCCATGGAACGTCCTGTCATTCTGGGCAGTAGATTCGTCCAGGACACCAGATCCTTGGCCGGCGTTTTTGCCCAAGCTCGATTTCGCTGCCACAATTTGCCCCTGCTGCGCGAGCGCCATTATCATCGAGTTCCATGGCGCTCTGAGATACACTCTCACTCTCGGATGCGGGATGCCGCCACATACGCGGTGACCATCGCGTTCCAGGAGACGATCACGGAACTCCTAATCGAACAAGATTGACGCCGCATCGATCGAATGCCCTGTTCTTGCTGCTCGCATTTGCCAGCGAAAGGGAATATCGCGCGAACCAAGAGCCTGAACCCGGCGCTGCGGCGTGGATCATTCGGGGGGATCGGCACGAGAGAAGATTTAGCTCCAGCAACGCTGCCGAGAGCGACTTTGCGGAGAAGAGAAATCCCTCGTTCATACAAAAAAATTTGATTGGGTCTCTGGCTGTGGGTTCAAACCTGTGCCAACATATTTTTTTATTCTAGCCAGATATCCGGCCATCAGGTTCCCGTCCAAAGTGTACACTAATTGCTTCTTAACGTATACCATAATGTAAACAGCGGCGCAAGAGATTTTCGTTTTGTGGGCGCATGGCGCGCAGCGCGTTGCTGCTGTCAAGCTCAAGAAAGAAACCATTCTCTTCCTGATGGAATGAAACTCTCACTTTCTCCATGCTCTGGCGAGGCCATGGCAAACAAAACGGGTTGGATGGACTCTGCATCTCAATCTGAGCAAGCAGCTGATGGAGAAGCTATTTTTGAGAAACAAAGTATAAGTATGCTGCAACAAGAACCAGCAACATCCGTTTAAGATATTGTTCTGGAAGATGGCTTGTCTGAGCTCGAGTTTGATTTGATCTAGGCACCATGGTCCCGGGAATCTATTTTTCACTTGGTTGTCCAAGCTGGAGGTCCATAGGTTTGGATCCTTTCAAATCCTCGGGGCATGAGACTCTGGAGCTCCAAGTTTTGATGCCTTCTCTTGGCAATAATATAATATATTGCTCTGAAACCGTGAAAGCTTACTCACCCGCAAACAAAACTCCAGGGTTGCACCAGAGATCCAATAAACCTGTGAGAGCCTTGACCAAGCTCAAACTCAATCAGCTCAGAGCAAGCTTTCTCAAAAGTTTCCAAAGAGCAGATGGCATAACACAAAAAACGTATACCAGGTCACCAACTCATCTCATCACAAGTTGCGTTGTGGTCACTCCACGCCTTGGATGTTGATGAACTACAGGCCTCCATTTTATCTTGGAAAATGCTCGAGGCCAAAGGGTGGCGAAGACGAGGAATGAAGCGATCTGGACTGGACAAGAGTATAAACAAAATGAGCACGAGAAGAACCATACATACCGCGGAAAAGCAGTGCTTGTGCTTGTGAGCCTAGTTTGAAGATGTCTGAGACTGAGAAGAAAGACCATGCTGCTCGACTCATAGAGCACGCCCGGCAGCAGCAGACCGCCCGGGTAAAGAGCCCCCTGGATCGAAAATGTGCAGCAGTAGCGTATAATGGCAATGGCGGTGGTTTTCCATGGCATCGTTCTTGAGCCTTGACGAGGAGGTGCCATCCAGCGAAGATTTGCAGGAAGGAGGAGCGATCTCCAGCGGTGGGCGCCTGGGCGAGAATGCGGTGAGCACAGATCTGGGAGGGGGAAGGCGCATCCACGAGGAAAATCGTCTCCAGCGGCCTCGAGGTTCCTTGCTAATCTGGTCATAGAAAGGTATGGAAAGTGCGGGCGCTGGAAATCTTCCAGAAGATGAAAGATCGAGGTTCTTTCTCGTGGAAGATTGCGATCGCGGCATTTGCCCTTGTTACTCTTTTTTCGAGCATCCAGTTATTTCTCTTGGCAGCTATCAATGCCGATCCGGGGGAGATCCACGCGCTAGTCGACTCTGTGGCCTGGATCACTTGTGCCAAGAGCACATTCGAGCCTCATTCGGGGACATTCCTTTGAGTGTAATCGACAGGGATTGAGAAGAATGGTTGGAGCTGCACTAGCATCGGACTTTTCCCCACTCTTTCATTCTCCAGCGCTGAAATTTGGCTCGACACTGGCCTTGTCTAGCTTCCCAGATCTGCCCAGCAGATCCACCAAGCATCTTAAGTGTTCCATGATCGTGGACATGCTGTAGTCTTGGGCTATGGACGACAAGTAGTTCTCATCCCGAGATGACTGCAGGCAGAAGAGCTCACTCTGATCACAGTAGCTTGCAAAATGCAAAGGAGGGAGAAGCGTTGCAAAAAATTTTGATTGGGTCTCTGGCTGTGGATTCGAACCTGTGACCTATTTGTTTATTCTAGCCAGATATCCGGCCATCAGGTTCCCGTCCAAATCGGACACTAATTGCTTCTTAACGTATATCATACCTTCACCATAACGGCGCAAGCTCTCGCTCATTTCTAAGCATCCTTTCTAAACCCGTGGGAACGTTTTATAAGGCTGTCATCCGGTTGTGAAGCTCAAGAAAGAAACCATTATGGAATGAAGATTTCACCACTGAATCCCTGGGATAACCTACCTTTTCTTCTTTTGAGAAACAAGGTTTCCCTGCATCCAACGACTGAATGTCCGAAGATGGCTTGTTTGAGCATTGAAGATTAAATTGATCCAGGCACACTCTTGATTAGCAGCAAAGTTAAGAGTACAAGGCTGGAGGTACTTCTCTGTTCTTTCAAATCCTGGGGAGCTTGAGATTTCATCAAGGGGCTTTCTTGTCGTGTTCTATCCAAGTTTGATGCTTGTTCCTAGCAGCAACAAGAAAAAATCCATGAAATTTCAAGTCACACCCTGTGTGAAGAAGAGGGGGCAATGCATGGAAAGTACTCGGGGCCAAAAGGTGGCTGTCCACAACAAGAGTATTTAGAGCAAAAAGGGCGAAAGATGAACTGTGGGAAAGCAATGCTTTCACTGCAACGTATATCCCTTGTGCCCTGCTGATCAATCCAAAAGCCACAACGCTGGTGGTCCTCCATCCCGTGTTTAAATTCTACAAGCTCTTGCCAAGTGCAAGGTTCCATGGCCGTTTGCGACAAGAGAAATGCTGGTCACGTCTTTCGAACTGGAGCTACCTGAATTGGATGCCGTGGTTGGCTGCTTGCGAACAGTTAAGCTATCAATCACTGTGCCGCTTTTGTTATTATATTCACTCCAATGGTGGTGATTTGCCAGGTCCCCCAGGAAGCAGAGACTACCGTCAAGGAGACCATCCATGGTTTTAATGCTTCTCATTTGCCTCCTCCAAAAGAAGGCGTCATTCGCATGGAAGCCAACGGTGGATTCATCCTCCAGAAGATTAGCGACGAGAAATGCTACATAAGGTACGCTATTAGTTTTTTTTTTTTTTTTTTGTTTTCTTCTTAAGATAGTCACTACTTCTTTTACAGAGCAGTAATGCACCTGGACCTTAAGCTCGACCTTGTTCCGACATGGGTGATTAACTTCCTTGGGCGTCAAGTTGTGGGACACGGCTTCAGGCTATACCTCAAGGTATATTTCTTTCCTTTTGGGGTGAAAAATGTCTAAGCTTTGTGTGTTACAACAGACTGTTTCTTCTGTTAAAGAGAGCAAAGTGTTTCAAGAATGCATCAGGCAACAGCCACTCTACAGCCGCATAACGTTACAGATGCTACCAAAATCGAGCCACGAAAATGGATACAAGAGTTGAGGTGCTTTTCATAAGAAGTATTCATAAGCTTCCTGCACAAGAGCATTTACATTTATAAACAATTTATAAACAAAGAGGAGCTTGAGGCCCACCGATACTCCTGAAAAGTCCAAACTTATTCATGAGACATATGCAAGGTGGGTTTTATAAGATTTCTGTCGTTTTGCATGTCTAGAAAAATCTGCTGCAGTCAAGCTCAAGAAAGAAACCATTCTCTTCTCGATGGAATGAAACTCTCACTTGCTCCATGCTCTGGCGAGGCCATGGCAAACAAAATGGGTGGACTCTTCGTCTCAATCTGACAAGCAGCTGATGCAAAGGCTACTTTTGAGAAACAAAGCGTAACAGCCGTTTAAGGTATTGTCGTGGAAGATGGCTTGTCTGAGCTCGAGTTTGATTTGATCCAGGCACCCTGGTCCCATCTATTCTTCACTTGGTTGTCAAAGCTTGGAGGTCCATAGGTTTCGATCCTTTCAAATCCTGCTCCAACTTTTGATGCCTTTTCTTGGCAATAATATACTGCTCTGAAACCGTGAAAGCTTACTCACTGCAAAAAAAACTCCAGGGTTGCACCAGACATCCAATAAACCAGGGAAGCTCTTGAGGAAAATCCTAGATTCAACATAAACAAGTCACACCTCATGGAATTGGTGGTGATCTTGGTGCAACTAGCTAGTTAAGCTTGTCCTCAAACACATGGTTTTGGCATTCGTCTTTCACACTATTGTCCAATCTTGTGAAAGCCTTGACCGAGCTTAAACTCAATCAGCTGAGAACAAGCTGTCTCAAAAGTTTCCAAAGAGCAGAAGGCATAATACAAAGGTCACAAACTCGTCTCATCACAAGTTGCATTGTGGTCACTCCACGCCTTGGATGTTGATGAACTACAGGCCTCCATTTATCTTGGAAAATACATCTATGAGGAATGAAGCAATCTGGACAATAGTATAAGCAAAATGAGCACGAGAAGAGCCATACATACCGTGGAAAAGCATGAGTTCTACACTCAAAACGACACACACATGGCACGGGCAATGTTCGATCAAATGCCCGAGTGCCACAACATTGTCGCATGGACTGCTAGGCCTACGCTCTCACTGGGAATTTCTTCCACGCTTTAATTTGATCCTCTACCAGGAGATGGTCTTGGAAGGAATGGCTCCCGACTAGATCACATTCACTTCCGAAATCAGAAAAGTTCTTTGTCAGTTCTTTGTCAGGATGTACCATCTAGTAGGACGAAACTGGCCTCAAGAATGCTAGAGCATAAGTTATAACATGTAGCTACCTGGGGCTCCTCGCCAAATGATGAACCTATGTGTAGAGACTTGCCCGATCGTGGAGCACTAGTACACGCAAGGTGGATTGTTAACATTGAGGATGTCATTGTCGTGTGCTAAAGTGGCCTGAAGAACGCCACCGTGATTGGATTCCTTGTGATTCCATCACTCTTTTAGCTAATAGAGCTTCTAATTACAATCTTTTACAAGGAACCCACAGTACAAAGACTAAGCTCGGTTACAATCTTTTAAAATGAACCCAGGACTAAGCTCAATAATGAAGATTAGGCCATTGTTGGGAGTTGTGCTCTTATTGGATAGCTCATTGTAACGCTTGAGCTAAATGCTTTTCAATTAAAACGTACAATAATATGCTTTGCCTCCTGTGGGAACATGCAGTCTATGTTAGGAGATCTCAGCAGGCATGGTGGATCAATGTTCCATCTGGAACGGATGAAATTTCTTGCTCAAGGTGCTCGTCTGACCACATTCCACAGCAATATTCTGAAGCTGTACGTGAAGGAGATATTCGATGGGTTGTACAAAGAGATCAGGAAGATCCTGGTGCCGTTCATGTGGATGTTGTGCTGCCATTTGAATGGAAATTCGGGGGTTGGTAAATCTGCATTCGTCTGGTACTTCCAGTCATGATCTACGAGTCCAGAGCAACTGTTTTGATGTTCAAGGGTAACAAGCTCAGGGTGGTGAATAGAGAAGACTTCCCTCAGGAGATCGTGCTGGACAGCAAAGTAGATACCATCTCATCGATCTGTGAGTGGACTTGGGGCGGATGGTTGGAAATAAAACCCTTGTTGCTGCTTCATCATCAGACGAGTTCAATGTCAGAAAAGCCAAGCGGACAACGTTCACTCGCTATCTGCCTGCGTGGGAAAAGCAGGAGTACGATGCTCTTGTGTCTTCTTGGAGGAAACGCGTGACAGACTACGAGAGTGGATCGGAAGAAGCCAAAGAGATAACGCAGAGAGTGAATGCTGCTGAAATGGCGTTTGAATGGTTTGGAGGTATCCCCTGGTTTCTTTGGGATGTAGAAGCAAACGGTCTGACTGTGGAAGCTTTCGAAAGGGATTGAAGCACCTGAGTATGGTTCTGACTCCTGATTTTGTCCTTCAAGCGTTTTGAGCGTTGGTGGTCCAGGAAACCAAGGTGCGCATCTTCATGCTCTCAAACATGCTCCTGGCGGCGCTCAAGCTGAAACTTGCGTGAGAGCTATCCAGCAGACAATGGTCTTGCGCAGGATCTCGTGAACGGCCTTGTCAAAATGCCCATTCTCGCAAATGCGAGGATCCACGGTACTGGATTCTTCTCCGGGATTTGACCGAAGCTGTTCTTCGTGAGGGCAACGACGCCTTGGATGGTCGTAATGATGGAAGTCGTTGTAATTCTTAGGATACTACTTTATCCATCACGAATAGCATCAATACAGTAATCACTTCGAAGCTTTTAAAATAGGATCTACATATTTTGTCTTGGTAATGGGAGATTTCACTTCCTGAACATAGTCGCTTCTATATATCAGGTGATGTTAAATCCATCCATTTTTTGAATTTTTTTTGTGTGTGGCTATCCGGCACCAGGAATCGTCTAAAATCCATGGTGAGGCTCTTTGGGTATCAAGGTTTCTTCATTTGAATCCTTGGAATCTTTCGGTTTTCGGTTTTCGACATCCAAGCCGGCTCCCTTTCGTCCTTGGGCGGCTGGATGCCTTGGATGATCGCTGCATTTTGCCGCGTCTTGGCGTCCGGAAGGGATGTGTCAGGGAGCGAAGCAATTGCGTCAGAATAGATGCAGCTGAGCTCCTGGACCAGCTCGTCCCAAGTCCGGCACGACAGGCCCGTTGTGTAGTTGAGAGAGAGGGGATGGAAAACGTCGCCTTTGTCTGGGTGCAACCGGATGGAGAGCTCCGAGGGATTCAAGCCACCCAAACATCGAGAGATGGCAGCTTTCCGCTGCACAGAGGAAGACGAATACCCGAGTCTCTCTCACCTCGCGAAACCGTAGCCGCACTAAAATCTAACGGTTTGGATGGTATATTCTAAGATATCCTTTAATCCAACGGCTGTGATGTTGCTGGGTTCGATTCCCATCGGGCTCGACTTTCAATTAAGAATAATACGGTGTTAGGGTTGCCCCCTAACATGAACACTATTTTATTATTTTATTATTAAATTAACTGTGTTGAGTTTCTGGGTGTTAGATCATAGGAAACCAAAAGTGTAATCAATGGAATCCATTATTACAGACTTAAACAAACATGTTAACTTAAGTGCATCTCCACTGTAGCCATGCAATCAAATTTTGTGGAAGGGAAGACATATATTTGATTTGCTCCAGTAGCACACAAACAGCACAAACATGCCATTGAGCTTACCAATTCGATCATATATACCAAATTCTCATCAGTTGTCACTTCAGCATAATGGATCAATCACACATAATGTTGTGCCATTCAATTCTCGATGACCCTGCCAGCATATGCAAGCTTTCCTCACCATTTGAACAAGAAAGACACTAGACAACAAGCTAGAAATAGTGAATAAGAATGAACTTCTAAACGCAGTTTATATTAGTGGTAACTACAACAAATAAAAGGTTAAGAGCGATACATCACAGCCGTTGGATTAAAGGATATCTTAGAATATACCATCCAAACCGTTAGATTTTAGTGGCTACGGTTTCGCGAGGTGGGAGAGACTCGGGTATTCGTCTTCCTCTGTGCAGCGGAAAGCTGCCATCTCTCGATGTTTGGGTGGCTTGAATCCCTCGGAGCTCTCCATCCGGTTGCACCCAGACAAAGGCAACCTTTCCCATCCCTCCCTCTCAACTACACAACGGGCCTGTCATGCCGGACTTGGGACGAGCTGGTCCAGGAGCTCAGCTGCATCTATTCTGACGCAATTGCTTCGCTCCCTGACGCATCCCTTCCGGACGCCAAGACGCGGCAAAATGCAGCGATCATCCAAGGCATCCAGCCGCCCAAGGACGAAAGGGAGCCGGCTTGGATGTCGAAAGCCGAAAACCGAAAGATTCCAAGGATTCAAATGAAGAAACCTCGATACCCAAAGAGCCTCACCATGGATTTTAGACGATTCCTGGTGCCGGATAGCCACACACAAAAAAAATTCAAAAAATGGATGGATTTAACAGCAAATGAAATCAATCAAGATGTGGACGTTAGATCTTGCTTCACCTGATATATAGAAGCGACTATGTTCAGGAAGTGAAATCTCCCATTACCAAGACAAATATGTAGATCCTATTTTAAAAGCTTCGAAGTGATTACTGTATTGATGCTATTCGTGATGGATAAAGTAGTATCCTAAGAATTACAACGAATTAGGACCATCCAAGGCGTCGTTGCCCTCACGAAGAACAGCTTCGGTCGAATCCAGTACCGTGGATCCTCGCATTTGCGAGAATGGGCATTTTGACAAGGCCGTTCACGAGATCCTGCGCAAGACCATTGTCTGCTGGATAGCTCTCACGCAAGTTTCAACTTGAGCGCCTCCAGGAGCATGTTTGAGAGCATGAAGATGCGCACCTTGGTTTCCTGGACCACCAACGCTCAAAACGCTTGAAGGACAAAATCAGGAGTCAGAACCATACTCAGGTGCTTCAATCCCTTTCGAAAGCTTCCACAGTCAGACCGTTTGCTTCTAACCTCCAAACCATTCAAACGCCATTTCAGCAGCATTCACTCTCTGCATTATCTCTTTGGCTTCTTCTGATCCACTCTCGTAGTCTGTCACGCATTTCCTCCAAGAAGACACAAGAGCATCGTACTCGTGCTTTTCCCACGTCCGCCCCAAGTCCACTCACTGATCGATGAGATGGTATCTACTTTGCTGTCCAGCACAATCTCCTGAGGGAAGTCTTCTCTATTCACCACCCTGAGCTTGTTACCCTCAAAACAGTCGCTCTGGGCTCGTAGATCATGACCGGAAGTACCAGACGAATGCAGATTTACCAAACCCCGAATTTCCATTCAAATGGCAGCACAACATCCACATGAACGGCACCAGGATCTTCCTGATCTCTTTGTACAACCCATCGAATATCTCCTTCACATACAGCTTCAGAATATTGCTGTGGAATGTGGTCAGACGAGCACCTTGAGCAAGAAATTTCATCCGTTCCAGATGGAACATTGATCCACCATGCCTGGAGATCTCCTAACATAGACTGCATGTTCCCACAGGAGGCAAAGCATATTATTGTACGTTTTAATTGAAAAGCATTTAGCTCAAGCGTTACAATGAGCTATCCAATAAGAGCACAACTCCCAACAATGGCCTAATCTTCATTATTGAGCTTAGTCCTGGGTTCATTTTAAAAGATTGTAACCGAGCTTAGGTGGGTTCCTTGTAAAAGATTGTAATTAGAAGCTCTATTAGCTAAAAGAGTGATGGAATCACAAGGAATCCAATCACGGTGGCGTTCTTCAGGCCACTTTAGCACACGACAATGACATCCTCAATGTTAACAATCCACCTTGCGTGTACTAGTGCTCCACAATCGGGCAAGTCTCTGCATAGGTTCATCATTTGGCGAGGAGCCCCACGTAGCTACATGTTATAACTTATGCTCTAGCATTCTTGAGGCCAGTTTCGTCCTACTAGATGGTACATCCTGACAAAGAACTTTTCTGATTTCGGAAGTGAATGTGATCTAGTCGGGAGCCATTCCTTCCAAGACCATCTCCTGGTAGAGGATCAAATTAAAGCGTGGAAGAAATTCCCAGTGAGAGCGTAGGCCTAGCAATCCATGCGACAATGTTGTGGCACTCGGGCATTTGATCGAACATTGCCCGTGCCATGTGTGTGTCGTTTTGAGTGTAGAACTCATGCTTTTCCACGATATGTATGGTTCTTCTCGTGCTCATTTTGCTTATACTATTGTCCAGATTGCTTCATTCCTCATAGATGTATTTTCCAAGATAAATGGAGGCCTGTAGTTCATCAACATCCAAGGCGTGGAGTGACCACATGCAACTTGTGATGAGACGAGTTTGTGACCTTTGTGTTATGCCTTCTGCTCTTTGGAAACTTTTGAGACAGCTTGCTCTCAGCTGATTGAGTTTAAGCTCGGTCAAGGCTCTCACAAGATTGGACAATAGTGTGAAAGACAAATGCCAAAACCATGTGTTTGAGGACAAGCTTAACTAGCTAGTTGCACCAAGATCACCACCAATTCCATGAGGTGTGACTTGTTTATGTTGAATCTAGGATTTTCCTCGAGAGCTTCCCTGGTTTATTGGATGTCTGGTGCAACCCTGGAGTTTTTTTTGCAGGTGAGTAAGCTTTCACGGTTTCAGAGCAATATATTATTGCCAAGAAAAGGCATCAAAAGTTGGAGCTCCAAGTCTCACGCCCCAAGGATTTGAAAGGATCGAAAGCTATGGACCTCCAGCTTTGACAACCAAGTGAAGAATAGATGGGACCAGGGTGCCTGGATCAAATCAAACTCGAGCTCAGACAAGCCATCTTCCAGAACAATATCTTAAATGGATGTTGCTGGTTCTTGTTGCAGCATACTTATACTTTGTTTCTCAAAAATAGCTTCTGCATCAGCTACTTGCTCAGATTGAGATGTAGAGTCCATCCAAGCCGTTTTGTTTGCCATGGCCTCGCTAGAGCATGGAGCAAGTGAGAGTTTCATTCCATCGAGAAGAGAATGGTTTCTTTCTTGAGCTTGACTGCAGCAAATTTTTCTAGACATGCAAAACAACAGAAATCTTATAAAACCCACCTTGCATATAAGTTCAGACTTTTCAGGAGTATCGGTGGGCTTCAAGCTCCTCTTTGTTTATAAATTGTTTATAAATGTAAATGCTCTTGTGCAGAAGCTTATGAATACTTCTTATGAAAAGCACCTCAACTCTTGTATCCATTTTCTTAGAAATGAGCGAGAGCTTGCACCATTATGGTGAAGGTATGATATACATTAAGAAGCAATTAGGGTTTAGTGCCATCTCTCGATGTTTGGGTGGCTTGAATCCCTTGGAGCTCTCCATCCGGTTGCACCCAGACAAAGGCAACATTTTCCATCCCCTCTCTCTCAATTACTGAAGAGGTGTGAAAACTCCTCTTCGCTGGAAATCTATTGTTAGTAAGAAAAACAAAAGAGAAAAGGGCCCTATCTCCAAGGGCAGAGAAGAAACACGAGTAAAAGAATGTTGTGTATTGATAATAAAAATGATAGAATGGAGATAGGGATCCACAATTTGGATTCCCCCCGAGTAAAAGAATGTTGTGTATTAATAATAAAAATGATGGAATGGAGATAGGGATCCACAATTTGGATTCCCCCCTTTGAAAGGCTAGCAGTTCTAACTGTTAGCATATACTATATGCTATGCATGATTTAATCTATGGCTTCGATGCAGCCCTGGGTTCAAAGTCAGAGTCCCTTGAACCTGGGTTTTTGGTTGATACACTCTGCTCCCCTGACAGAACTAGACATTGTCCTCGGTGCGAACATAGTCAGTTTCCATCGCTTGTTGCTACTGCTGCTCAAGTATGGTTGCGTGTTCTTCAAGTGATTGGCGAAGGTAGTCAATGTTTTCTTTTGTGGAACGTGTCAAGGAGGTCGGGGCGTTGAGAATGTTGTTCTCAGCTGGTGGAGAAATTGAGTTTTGGGCGATCAGCTGACGTTTTCCTTTAGCAATATTGATGTGTTTGTGAGAAGTTGTCGGTTTTGGGGTTGATTCGAGTGGATGCAGGCTCTGGGGTGAGTGTGGATGGTGGTGTGAGTTGTGTTCCTTGTCACTGATGACGAGGTGCTCTCGGATCAGTGGTTTGGGAGCTGGATTCGCTGGTGTTTTGCGTGTGAGGCTGCGGCGAAGTGGAGTTGAATTGTTGGAGTGTTTGTTGCTGGAGCTGGTGTTGTTGGAGTGAGTTGAGCCTGATTGTTGAGATGCTGGCTTCGGTTTCTTGCTGGGAGTTGCTCCTTCTGATTCTGAGTGTTCTTCGGAGCTGTCGCTTTGTTCTGTGGAGTTCGTTTGGGTTGTCCACGGTTGCTTGTTGGGAAGAGCTTGGTGTAGAGCGATCAGCAGTGGGAAGATTACTGTCCACATGGTCTTCTTGTTGAGTGTGGCAAAGATGGCGCGGTCGAGAAGCTTGAGAAGGAGCTTGTGGAGATGATGAGCCACGTTCACACGTTTGCCGTCGAGTAGAGCTCCATAGACTTCTGCTGTGCGCTTGCTGATGGTGCGATCTGTTGGGCGAAGTTCGTAGTAGAGGAGGAGGGCTTTGAGGTGATCCATATGCTGCTCCTTGATGTCCTCCCATGTGAGCTCACTGGTAATTTCTCGATTGGCCTTGATGATTTGCTGTGGAACTTCTCCTGAAAATTTGAGCAGTCCCTTGTTGGAGATTTTGAAAACAGAGGCAATTCTTGCTGGGCTGAGGGTGATCTCGTTGGTGCCGTCGGTTATGGTGCTGTTCTTGGTGTTGAAGGAGGCGGCCAGTTTCCTCGCTAGTTTTTTATCAGGGTTTGTTGAAAAGGCCTTGTGGAGGAGCTCGAATCCGTGGTCCTTGAGCCAGGTGGTTGTGTCGTTGCTGGGAAGCTTAGGAATATGGTGTATGACGTATTTGAGGCGCTGGGGTGGATGAGCTGGCATCTTTCTCTTCATTTTTTGTGGTCGAAGTGCTCGCCCCGTTAGGGTTCTTGAAACCTGTAACTGTTGGTTGGCTGATCGTGTGGCGCTCGATTGCTGGTGATGAACGGTAGAGATTTGTTGATGGAATTGATGTGGTTTGATTTGGCTTGATTGTAAATCAATGGTGGATATTGCTGATGAAGTTAACTCTGTTGATATTTGCTCAGGTGGCGTAGATCCAACAGTAGCTTGGGACTTAGAGATTTTTGCTACTGTTTGTTGCTGAAGTTGGTGGATGAGTTCGTGTTGAGTTGAGTTGAGTTGTGTTGAACTGATTTGAGTTAAAGTTTGTCTGCTGGGGTGAGTGTTGATTGTTGGTTTTGGGGTGTTTGTCGGTTTGGGTCTGAAATTTGCTGAGGTGCTGATGCTGAATATGTCGACGTGATATGGTAGTTTGCTGATGGGTCCTCAGTACCAGAGAACATGATCGTTGGCGTTGTATTTGGGAATGTTATGCCAGGATGCTTGTCGGTTGTGCCAAGCTTTTCTCTGTTTTTGGATGGCATGAAGTGTCCAGAGGGCGTTGAGGCGGAGTTCGTCGAGATGTTCGAGTTGCTGAAGCCTTTCTCAAACTGCATGTTGGGTGTCGAGATTATACTTGACGGTGACTTGCATGCTTGGGATGATGAATTCAATTGGCGTGATGGCTTCTGTTCCGAAGGCGAGTTTGAATGGCATCATGTCAGTGGTGACTTTATACACAGTGCGATAGGCCCAAAGTACATCAAGAAGTTTGTCATCCCAGTCTTTGCCGGAATCTTTGATGACTTTTTTGAGGATGGTCTTCAGTGTTTTGTTCGTTGCTTCTGCTTGACCGTTGCCTTGAGGATAGTATGATGTCGACGTTTTGTGTCTGATTTTGAACTCGGTGGCGAGATTTTCGATTATTTGGTTGATGAAGTGGGTGCCTCTGTCGGTGACGAGTTCGAGTGGTGTGCCGAAATGAGTGATGATATTTTCGTAGATGAAGGTTGCTGTTGCTTTCGCTGTGGCATGTCGGAGAGGTATTGCTTCAGCCCACTTGGTAGTGTAATCGGTGGCGACGATGATGTACTGATTTTGTCGATGGGTGCTGACTTGGGGTCTGATGAAGTCGAGTCCCCATTTTTGAAATGGTGCCATTGGGAATGTTGGGTTGAGTTGTTGAGTCTGAGTTTTTGGCAGTAATTGGTGTCTTTGACATGTGTTGCAGCGTTTGCAGAATTCTTCAGTGTCATGCCAGAGTGTCGGCCACCAGAGGCCGGCTTGAAGAATCTTCCAAGTTGTGGTGTCAGCGGCGAAGTGTCCGCCGGAAGGTCCATCGTGAGCTTCCTTGATGATTTGAGTTGTGCTTTGCGGTTTGATGCATCGGTGAAGAATGTTGTCAATTCCTAGTTTGTAGAGAGTGCCTCCGATGACTGAGTATCGTCGGGTTTTAGCAACAAAAGTCTTCTTTTGGTCGGACGTAGTGTACTGATCTGGAACTCTTGCTGAGTTCAGGTAACTGAAGACGTCGTCGAGCCAGGTTGCTGGTATTGAAACTCGGAATAGGTTTGAGTCAGGTAAGTCATTGGTAAGTCTTTCGGGTTTGTCGCCGGTGGTGATCCAGCTGAGATAATCTGCTTGCTCATGATTTTTGCCGGGTTTGTGGACGATCTCGAAGTTGTATTCTTGTAGTAAAAGGAACCATCTTGATATTCGACCAGATAATATCGGTTTGTTGATGAGGTAAAGGAGTGCCTTGTGGTCGATGAAAATTACGACTTTGGTTGACAGTATGTAGTGTCGGAACTTCTGAAGTGAGTAGATCATGTCGAGAGCTTCTTTCTCGGTGGTGGTGTAATTTCGTTCAGCTGGGTTGAGTAGTCGGTTGACGTAGTAGATTGGTTGATCTCGGTTGTCGTGTTGAGTTTGGCTCAGAATTGCACCAGTGGCGACGTTGGAAGTGTTGACATGAATGTGGCACTCTTGTGTCCAGTCAAGCTTGGCAAGGATCGGTGCTGTTGTTAGTTTGAGTCGGAGATTGTCGAATGCTTGTTGCTGTTCGGATGTCCATGTCCATTGGGCATCTTGTTTTAGTCCATCGGTGAGTGGTTTGGCAATGTGAGCGTACTTGTGGATGAATCGTCGGTGATATCCGACTTTGCCGAGGAAGCGCCGAAGTTCTTTCTAGTTCTTCGGTGGTTCAAGTTTGGAGATGACGTCGACTTTGTCCTTGTCAATGAGAATGCCATCTTTGCAGACAACGTGGCCGAGAAGTACTCCAGATTTGATGAAGAAAGCGCATTTGTCGGGGTTGAGTGCTATGTTGTTCTCCTCGCACTTGTTGAGGCATTTCTCTAGGCATTCAAGATGTTGATCTTCCGAGCTGAAAATGCTGAAGTCGTTCATGAAGACTCTCATGAAGTCAGTGAGGTAGTCTCAGAAAGTGTTGGTGACAAGACTTTGGAAGGTGAATGGGGTGTTGCAGAGTCCAAAAGGCATTCGTCGATAAGCATAGGCTCCCCATGGACTGATGAATGCTGTCTTGTGCTGATCTTCTTTGGCGATGTGAATTTGGTTGTAGCCAGAGAAACCATCGAGGAAGGAATACATCTCGTGTCCAGCAACTGCGTCAAGAACTTCGTCGGTAAATGGTATCGGGAAGACATCTTTTTCGGTGGCGTCGTTGAGCGCAGATTCGAAGTTTGCCATTTTTCTTCGGCACAACCACCAGTGGTGAAAGCCATATCGGATTCTGAATTGGGTAGATGTACTCGACTTGGAGAAGCTTGTCAAGTTCTTTCTTTACTTGTTCCATTAGATTCAGATTCATCCGGTAGGCTGCTTGTCGTCTTGGTTTTGAGTCTGGAAGAAGGGTGATGGTGTGAAGGCTGAGTTTTGGCAAAACTCCCTTAAGGTCTCGATAACTCCAAGCAAACAAGTGTTTCTTCTTTCGGAGAAGATTGATGCTTTTGTCTTGAAAACTTGCCGAGATGTCAGTGGCGAGTACAATGTAGTGTTCGTTGCCGTCGTCGGCAAGGCTGACTTTTTTGAGTTTTTGGTCGGCTGGAATTGACGGAATGTAGGCAACTTTGTTGTGGTTGTCGACTGTGAATGCCGGTGGCACTTCGAGTTTTGTATCTCGAGTGACTGGATTTGTCAGTGCTGATGTAATCGGTGGTCATTCTCGTTGATGCTCTATTTCGTTAAAGTCGGATTTATTCAGTAAAATGGGACTAGGTACAAATTTTCAAGTATTTGAAAATGACGTGAAATTATATGTTTTTTGTCCAGGGGCTAGACATATCTGGGGCATGGTGACTAGCGCGGTGACTTTATGTCCAGACTGAGTCCATCTGGTTGTATAATAAATCTCATTGTCAAGGTGAACAAGCCGAATCTGAAGCTAAAGAAGAGTGATGGCATGCACGCACACACTATTTGTTTGTTCATTGAGCGTGTGGTGAGCTTTCCAAGATGAACGTCATTCCTATTAGCCAGACATATCACTTAATGGTGAGAACATTTAGATATTATTCAATGTTATCTTTTTCTAACGAATCTAATTGTGAAGGTGTAGCAAGAGGCATTGTTAGTCTGGAGAAGTCATTTAACTCATTTGACCACCCTTAGTGTATTTTCATGAAACTAAATAACATTCATATTATTAAGGAATTTCTCTAGTACCTTTTTTTTACGACATAGAGGCTTGCATTTCTTTCAAAGGTGATTTAGTAAAAGGCCTGAGGGCACATGCCATTCTATTTCTCAGACCGGTATTAAGATATACTAGTGCAAAGGGAAAAAGGTATTTGGTGATCAAGTAAATGGCATGAGGGCACACGCCATTATAAGCCTAAGCGCTAGTGGACACCTCCTTTTTGGTACTCTCAGCGGTACTATCATCCTTCTCCGGGTCAGTTGTTTTGCTTTGGATTGTTGTCTCTGACGTTACTGGGGCGTTCTCGATAGTTGTTAATGTTGCCGTTTGTTCAGAAAAATGATTACCTGGAGTATAGTACGGGGAGTTTGGAAGACTTATATATTCTACATCTTCACCTATCTCCTTCTCCGTCTCCTTTTCTGCCTCACTTACAGATTTTGTGCTTGCCATGAGAACGCTCTTCACCCTAAAATATGGAGTTCATTGTGTTATAAAAGGAAACCAACACACACGCTGCAAGGGAATGATGGTACATAAAGCACGTAAGCCCACAATATGGGTTTATGTGCCATTAATATGGGCCACACGCCACATTATTAGATTTATGCACGTGTGATTGGTAAATGCATATGTCACATCATCTTTGTTTTACCTCACACACTATATCAGGCCTCCTCTGATTCAGATTCGGATTGTTCACCTTGAAATAAAATACATTAGAAACTTAGTAAAGGAATATTAATGAATCTCACCTTGAACCCGGGTTATGAATGCTCTTGCTGCATCTCTTGCATGGTCTGGCAAGGTGATGGTGGCACTCTGCTTCCGCATCCAACCATGCACAACATTATCCACCGATATGCTCATGCTGGGATCCCTTGGATTCAGCACCCATCTCTTTTCTAGGCAATCCTTCGTATATCCGGAACTTGGCTTGAACCACTCCACAGTTACATTGAAGGAGTTAGTTTCCGCGTCCTCCTTTGCATCAGTGATGCAGCGCCCCACCCATATCATTTGTTTTTTATTACTGGGTCTGACAAGCACAACCATTCCTTTGCAGACCTGTACTGGATTGAATGCTGAATCCGGCTTCTTGTTCCTCGGCCCACAATAGTGATCCTCAACATCGTTATCTGTCACTACATTTCCAGAGGACATTGTTCCGCTACTATCTGGTGCTCTGGGTTCTGGCCAAAAGGACTCTTCCAATTCTTCATATACAACCGGCCCATTTTGGATAGCAGATATAATCTTCTCCCAGTATTCGAGCAAAGGCTTGCACCTCTGAAAATAGGATTCTCCACCAAACACCAACCCCCTCTTCCAGAAGGCAATATGCTGTCTAATCCCGGCCACTATACTTTCCTGGTCTTTGAGTCCATCCGGGTGCATCGGCCGTGGGGAACCCTGAGGAATCATAGGTTCCCCAGTTATGGGATCTCTCTTGAAGAGTTCAATGCCGTCCACTGGCAGCCACACTGTGTCCCATTCTCTCATCTTGTACCTCATCACTGGAGCACCGTCACACATGCTGAAATGAAACTGAAGAGACTTGGAGTGGCCAATCAGCATTTCGGATCCGTCCCTGATGTAGCCTCTTACAAACCCCTTAAAGTCTGGAACCTCTGTCAGAAGTGCAGCTTCAACAGTGCCTTTGATGCAATTTTGGAATTCATCGTAGAGTTGTGGGAGGGTGAGGACATTGGATCGCCGGAGGGACTCTGCCAAGTGACTGAACATGGCATCGACGTCTTCATGAGTGTGCCCAACCATGAGAAAGCCAAGTGTAACCGTTTCAAATATGCCTTTGGCAACAAGCATTGCCAAGTACGCGAAGACGTACATGTTTTTGTTCTCACTGCCAGCATTGTCTGTTTGGAGCAGAAGATGGGGTGGAAGGCCACATCGGCCGCAAGAACTTCCTTGAGATTCTGCTTCGTTTGGATGAGGCTGTGCATTCACCGGGCGACCAGCCTCGTCGGAATGGCATGAGGCCTCACGTGATAACCCTACAATCTGACGGCCAACATATTCACTGGGATGGCATGGGGCCCCACGCAATACTGCAAGCCTTTGCTCCTCCTCCAGTTGAACCCTGTATGGGGTTCGATCGACAAGGGCCTTATGCAAGGGTTGGCCGTTCAGTTCAGTCTGCGCACTTTGCAGAGACCTTAAGTGTTTTGCTAGGGACACAATCATCATGTTTGCACCCCCACCACCCCATAGAGGTACAAAGAAGTTCCCATAGTTTTGGGCACCATGCCCATGAGCGATTATGCCAAATAGAGACACAGGCAGTTGCATGGATGAAGAGATTGCCTTGGGGGCAGGATTGAGTCGAGGTAAGCACGTCTTTTTCTGGTCCATTTTGTCGTGGATGATGCAGAGGTAAGAGTCAGGTCTCTCCATGGAGAGAATCCTGTTATGATAATATGCAGTCCTGCAGCTTCTCTGCTCGATGTTGTGGTCGAGCCGCCTTCTAACCAACGTCTCTCGCTCTTGAGCACTGCAAGAATTCTTCGACAAAGCCATTTTGATAGCAGTGCACTCGTCACACTTTGAAAAGCTGGAGTACTTTCCTATACTCACATCCCCGAACCTGTTGCTCCACAATCTACTAAATCTAGATTGGCTCAGCTTCCTGTAGCCATTACTCTGGAGTTCCCGATTCACATCTTCCAATATGGCCCCCTTGGTATACATGGAAGGGAGAACTCGTTGGGTGTCTCGTGTTCCATCTTCCAAGAGGCGGGTTTTATGTGGTTGCTGCTCGCTACATGTCTCGACAAACCTCTTGAAGATTGCCTCTCCATATACAACATGACCCCTGGTTTTGTGCATACCGTCGTTCCCATAGACTGCCTGTTGAACCCTTTGTTCCTCGAACTCAGTTTTGATTCTGTAGAATGTGGTTCGAGGGACTCCATAAATGATTCTCCATGCCTTCATGCAGACCAAACCCCTCTGGAAGACCATGCCCCCCTCAAGATTCATAAGCTGGAAGACTTCCACTGCTCGATCATAGTGCCCGTTTTGAGAGTTGGTCGTCCAGGAAACCAAGGTGTGCATCTTCATGCTCTCAAACATGCTCCTGGCGGCGCTCAAGTTGAAACTTGCGTGAGAGCTATCCAGCAGACAATGGTCTTGCGCAGGATCTCGTGAACGGCCTTGTCAAAACGCCCATTCTTGCAAATGCGAGGATCCACAGTACTGGATTCTTCTCCGGGATTTGACCGAAGCTGTTCTTCGTGAGGGCAACGACGCCTTGGTGGCTGTCGTCATCACCGTCCATGCACCACGTCTAAGATCTCTCTGGCGGTGACCAAATCCCCCCTCTGGTATTCACTGCTAGAAGGGGAACCCACGGAACGTCCTGTCATTCTGGGCAGTAGATTCGTCCAGGACATGAGATCCTTGGCCGGCGTTTTTGCGCAAGATCGATTTCATTTGCCCCTGGTGCGCGAGTGCCATTATAATCGAGTTCCATGGCGCTCTGAGTCGCAATCAAACATAGACTCTCACTCTCGGATGCGGGATGCCGCCACATATGCAGTGATTATCGCGTTCCAGGAGACGATCACGGAACTCCTTGTTCCTGGAAATCTCAAGATGCCCGGACTGGGCATACAGTGTACTGAGTGAGTGCCAACCGACCACGTCAATCCAAGATCTTGTTTGCCTAGCTGAGATTGGAGCTCCTCACCTCCACGTCCCAGTTGATCACGCGGAAAACCTCCTCTTTGCTGTCCATCTCCTCCAGACCCAGCCACTGGTACGACTGTGGCAAAACTTGAGAGATCTCGCACACAATCTCGTCAGCTTGAGCTCGAGGGAGGTGATGATCAATGTAGAGCTCTTCTTCTTCTTCTTGCATGATGAGGTCCTGGCAATCTTGCTCCTTGTCGATGGAGACGACGTTTGAATCGTTCATGTCCAGATGGTAGCTAAAGGCGAGCATGAATTTGTGGCACAAAAGCAAGTCCATGTCGATCCTACCTCTGCAAATCTCGGACAGCTTCGACATCCAAGTCGGCTCCCTTTCGTCCTTGGGCGGCTGGATGCCTTGGATGATGGCCGCATTTTGCCGCGTCTTGGCGTCCGGAAGGGATGTGTCAGGGAGCGAAGCAATTGCGTCAGAATAGATGCAGTTGAGCTCCTAGACCAGCTCATCCCAAGTCCGGCACAACAGGCTCGTTGTGTAATTGTATCAACCAAAAACCCAGGTTCAGGGGACTTCGACTTTGAACCCAAGGCTGCATTGAAGCCATAGATTAAATCATGAATAGCATATAGTATATGATAGCAGTTAGAACCTTTAGCCTTTCAAAGGGGGGAATCCAAATTGTGGATCCCTATCTCCATTCCATCGTTTTTCTTATCAA
The DNA here is from genome assembly GCF_000143415.4 of Selaginella moellendorffii. Taxonomy (NCBI): domain Eukaryota; kingdom Viridiplantae; phylum Streptophyta; class Lycopodiopsida; order Selaginellales; family Selaginellaceae; genus Selaginella; species Selaginella moellendorffii. Next base: position 29,315 of record NW_003314443.1, on the reverse strand, counting down.
TACACAACATTCTTTTACTCGTGCTTCTTCTCTGCCCTTGGAGATTGGGCCTTTTTCTCTTTTGTTTTTTTTACTAACAATAGATTTCCAGCGAAGAGGAGTTTTCACACCTCTTCATTTGGTGACCACAGCTTCTGAATTCCCCTTCAGGTTCACAAATTCTTCCATTTTTTCTCCATTCTCTGTGCGCAAGAACGATCTAGAAATCTACCCATCTCGCCCAAATTCGCCCAAATTACGACCTAATTTGTACATTCGCCCCAATTCAACAAGCAAATGCCACTACCACCATGGATCAACGGCATCCAAGCAGTTGCTGCCCAACGCAGTAAAGACAAACACTTTCCAGAGGAGATCTTTGAAGAATCTGAAAGCTCTCTCTCAAGATCTCCAAGTCCAATCACCGACGGAGAACACCAACGACCCTCTTTGACAAGAAACTCCAATCTACCACCTTCATCAGCGAACGCCCTCAGCAACTTCATTGGCGAACTCCATCTCCGAGCACAAGACCACCCACTCCAAGCTCGACACCTCAACTAGTGCACTCGACACAAACCAACACCACTGCCAAAACGAACCCATCTTCCGTGCAGTCGTCGACCTAGCAATCCTAGCATTCCAACACAATTCCAATTCCTGCACCCACTCCAAATACCGAAGCACGTCCTCAAAACCTACACCAACGATGAACCCATCTTCCGTGCAGTCGTCGACCTAGCAATCCTAGCATTCCAACACAATTCCAATTCCTGCGCCCACTCCAAATACCGAAGCACGTCCTCAAAACCTACACCAACGATGAACCCATCACTCTGTTACCTGGTATTGGACAACTTGTCGAGGGACAACTTCACAACGCACCACCGATTTTTCAACAACCCCTCCGACATAGTCAGCAGCTCAGCACTGAAACAACAGTCCGAACTCGGTTCGAAATCAACACATTCGCTGCAACAACTCTCGCCAGTCACGCCATTGCCCAATCCGGACTCGAACAACTTGACGACATTATCGAAGAAATCATTCCAGACAAACCCGAATATCCGAAACTCTTCATCGAACTCCATCTCGGCACCAGCAAGTGGAAGACCAGTTTGCATACTGCACCAGCACACTCAACCCAACACAACTCGGCTGAACACAACCCAACCCAACACGCACCACCGTCAATATTTTCACTGAAAAGAAAGAACAAGCTCACAACGACTTTATCGACAATTGGCCCGCCGACAGTCTTCCCAAAGTTCTGCCCGAACTGCATGATTGACTGCAGACACAAATCTGACACTGACAACCAATAGAAGAATGCATGTATCCAAAACCACGAAGAACATCCAGCAAGTCGAAAGAAGACCGACAACGTCTTATCCGACGTTTAGATAGAGATTTGAAGAATTTAGAAACAAAGAGAAAGAAAGACCAAGAGAAGTTGAATCAAGTTGTTAGACCCTCCAAGAGAGAGAATTACATCCGACACGAATTATTACCGCGAGCTAACTCTGACGAATCAGTATCGGACATTCACAAAGAATACGACGACTACACAACACCACCGGACACACCACCGGCAGCACCCTCGACAGCACCCACTGAAGTGCCCGAGCCTGAATCAACACCCTCGACGACACCCACCAAAGTGCCCGAGCCCGATCGAACATTCGAGCAGTCAACACAGACTACGCCTGAGCAACAAAACATTTTTCAAGCAGCATACAACCACTTCAAAGGTACATTCACCAACCCCATCTACAGTGACGACGAACGACCAAGTTTCCTGTCCAGCTTCACAGACTTCACCAGACCAGCACCATTTTTGCCATACCGGCCGATCTTCACAACACCAATATATCCCACATTTGCTTCCAACATCTACCGAAGCCCGCTATCAGCAAGACCTTTCAAACACGCTTTCGACTTCAACGCGCCAACAAGACAACAACTCGACTTCATCAATTACAGTCACACTCCGATATACCCAGTCAACAGCAGTAAAGACGAACAACCCGAATCATCCAATAGTCAAGCACTCGACGTCAACACCTCACACCGAACTGCCGAACAGCTACAATCATCCAAAAACAACGAGATCGATGAACCAATCGTCGATGACAACAATCTTCCACAACAACCACAATCACCACACAACTATACATTCGAAGAACTCTTTGACAATTTAGAAGAACAACCACAACCAAAACAACATAACTCCGACAAATATGTCGACAACAAGTTCAAACACCATCTTCCTAAAATCAACACCGGCAAGCAACCCGACACCGACGACGACGTCGATGACACACCAGAAAACAATCCCAACATAGAAGAAAAAACAGAGAAGAGTCCACTAAATAACAACAACATTTCACCACCACCTTCCTCTTACACCAACTTTGCTGTTGACCCCGACAACCCCTTGCTACAAATCACCTTAGGACTCCACAGTGACAACTTGACAAAACAACCTCGACAATACCGACATTACTACCAACAGCAAATGCAGTCACTACCGCCGTCGCCAACATACATGTCGGAAGACACGTCTCCTATCCACTATTTCATGGTCTGAAGTCAGAAGACGCCGAGAAACATGTTGAACAGTTCCGAGAAGCAATCCAAATCAACAGCCAGATGACTAAACTTCCATACTATTTCTGATGTACCCTTCGAAAGAGAGCCAACGAATGGGCTCAAACGCTTCCTCAAAATACAAGTTTTGACGACCTCGCACTCAAGCTTGTAGACCGATTCAAGTCTTCCCTCACTCAAAGCCAACGACTTCACAAGATCAAAAAACTCAAGTAGAAGTCTGGTCAATCCATTGACGACTACACTCAAACCTTCACTCGACATGCTAGCAAATGCGGCAACAGTGCCACCGAAACATTACTTTACCAATGGTACATGCAAGGACTCTGACGATCCCTCCGAGAAGTGGCAACACACATCAACGTTGCCACTTATCTCGAACTTGCAAGAGCCCTTCAAGATGTTCAAGCTCGACAAATGACAGCACAAGTAGATGACACAGATAACTCAGATTCTGATAGCAGTTCTGATGACGACTCTGACGATGAACTCGAAGAGAGCACCAAGTCAAAACTTTGGAAACTCAGGAAAACAATCGACAAGCTCAAGGGAAAAGCCAAGGCTGGCATCAAAGAATTTCAATCTGGAATTTGGTGTACTAAGTGCAAGAACGAAGGACATCTGGCAAGTGACTGCAAGCTCCAAATCTCCAAATGCCAGATCTGTACCAAAGAAGGTCATGACGCCAAGACTTGCAGATTTTGAAATTCTCCAGAAGTTTGACAAGTCTCGAACTATCCCCGACAGCAGTTTCGACAACCATATCCAAATCAATACTTCAACAATTACCAGCCACCACCTCCGACAAACTGGAGACCACCGAGAAACAACTTCCAACACTAGAGTCGACAATGGAATGATCAACCTCGCTACAACAACTACAACGACTACAACAACTATTACAACAATCGACAACACCCGCCGAACCGGAACTACCCAGCAAACCGAGACAACAACAACCAAGGATACCAACAATACCCAAGATACTAGAACTGAAGATACCAAGGCCAAGGTTATCAAGACCAGGCCTACCAAGGCAACTACAACAACCAACCATGGCAACCTCAACTTCAACACCAAGGCGGTCCGCCGAGACTTGGTCCACCACCTCCTCGACAACAAGATCAGAACCAGCAGCAACCACCAACAACAAGGATGGTCGAGACTGACGAACTACCTTATGCTGACAATGACAACTCAGATCCTCAAGTCATGGTAGTACAAACCCAAGCACAAATTCGAGCAGAAAAACAACAACAACCGGACAGAGATTCCGGAGATAGTGAAGAGAAAGGCCCTAAGAGCCTGACAAAACTCCGGGAATGGAAAAAGAAGCAGAAGTTAGCTGCCAAGATACAATGGCAACTCGCTCTACAACAACCCGAATTAGTGATTTTAGACTCCGACAATGAAGCTCAACCATCACCAGCTCGACAACAATGCCAACACTCAATACCAGAAAACGGACAGACAAATCGTCCAACATCGATACCGACACCAAAACACAATTCGGCAAACTTTGACAAAATCCAAGCAGTAGCAGAGACTATCCTCAACCAAAATATTCAGATCAACATCGGCCAACTGCTGAAGATTGCACCCTACCTCACCAAACAGCTCACCGATCTAACATCTGCATTGACCAACACTTTGATAGACTCGCCCACACTCAACTCGACACAGACAGCTGTTGACACATTTCGTATTGAGATTCAACCAGGCGATTGTGACAATGATGTTCCGACAATCGACCTACGACTCGACAAACATCTTGTTCGAGGAGCCACAATTGACGGAGGCTCCAGCGTTAATATTATTGAAGAAAGTCTTGTTCAACAACTCAACATCGGCCTAGTTCACCCAGCACCTTTCAATGTCCGAATGGCCGATCACCAATTTGTTCAACCCAAAGGCATCATCCGAAAAGTCAACACCACCATTCAAGGCGTCGAAATACCAGTCAACTATGTCGTCCTCAAACTACCGGAGTAGACCGACGGATACTCAATTCTCCTCGGTCGACCTTGGCTCCGAATTGCCCAAGTTTATTAAGATTGGCCAATGACAATCTTATCCTTCAAGGACCGGATGGACCGACAACCGTGTCGACAAAAGCGACCAAATCGCTGTCCAGCCACAACCAACCTATTGACTTGGAAGAATATAATCTCGAAGATGGCCTCGACGACTATGAAGAACAACAAATTCTCAAAGCCTACCCTGATCTCAAACCTTTGGCCGAGATCGACCTCTTCCGAATTGTCGCTGACTTCCAACGAGAATGACCACCGATTACATCAGCACTGACAAATCCAGTCACTCGAGATACAAAACTCGAAGCGCCACCGGCATTCACAGTCGACAACCACAACAAAGTTGCCTACATTCCGTCAATTCCAGCCGACCAAAAACTCAAAAAAGTCAGCCTTGCCGATGACGGCAACGAACACTACATTGTACTCGCCACTGACATCTCGGCAAGTTTTCAAGACAAAAGCACCAATCTTCTCCGAAAGAGGAAACACTTATTCGCTTGGAGTTATCGAGACCTTAAGGGAGTTTCGCCAAAACTCAACCTTCACACCATCACCCTTCTTCCAGACTCAAAACCAAGACGACAAGCAGCCTACCGGATGAATCTGAATCTAATGGAACAAGTAAAGAAAGAACTCGACAAGCTTCTCCAAGTCGAGTACATCTACCCAATTCAGAATCCAATGTGGCTTTCACCACTGGTGGTTGTGTCGAAGAAAAATGGCAAACTTCGAATCTGCGTCAACTATAAACAGCTCAACGACGCCACCGAAAAAGATGTCTTCCCGATACCATTTACCGACGAAGTTCTTGACGCAGTTGCTGGACACGAGATGTATTCCTTCCTCGATGGTTTCTCTGGCTACAACCAAATTCACATCGCCAAAGAAGATCAGCACAAGACAGCATTCATCAGTCCATAGGGAGCCTATGCTTATCGACAAATGCCTTTTGGACTCTGCAACGCCCCATTCACCTTCCAAAGGCTTGTCACCAACACTTTCGGAGACTACCTCACTGACTTCATGAGAGTCTTCATGGACAACTTTAGTGTTTTCAGCTCGGAAGATCAACATCTTGAATGCCTGGAGAAATGCCTCAACAAGTGTGAGGAGAACAACATAGCACTCAACCCCGACAAATGCGCTTTCTTCGTCAAATCTGGAGTACTTCTCGGCCACGTTGTCTACAAAGATGGCATTCTCATCGACAAGGACAAAGTCGACATCATCTCCAAACTCGAACCACCGAAGAACCAGAAAGAACTTCGGCGCTTCCTCGGCAAAGTCGGATATCACTGATGATTCATCCACAAGTACACTCACATTGCCAAACCACTCAACGATGGACTAAAACAAGATGCCCAATGGACATGGACGTCCGAACAGCAACAAGCATTTGACAATATCCGACTCAAACTAACAACAGCACTGATCCTTGCCAAGCCCGACTGGACACAAGAGTTCCACATTCATGTCGACACTTCTGACGTCGCCACTGGTGCAATTCTGAGCCAAACTCAACATGACAACCGAAATCAACCAATCTACTACGCCAACCAACTACTCAACCCAGCTGAACAAAATTACACCACCACCGAGAAAGAAGCTCTCGGCATGATCTACTCACTTCAAAAGTTCCGACACTACATACTGTCAACCAAAGTCATAATTTTCATCGACCACAAGGCACTCCTTTACCTCATCAACAAACCGATATTATCTGGTCGAATATCAAGATGGTTCCTTTTACTACAAGAATACAACTTCGAGATCGTCCACAAACCTGGCAAAAATCATGAGCAAGCAGATTATCTCAGCCGGATCACCACCGGCGACAAACCTGAAAGACTTACCAATGACTTACCTGACTCAAACCTATTCCGAGTTTCAATACCAGCAACCTGGCTCGACGACGTCTTCAGTTACCTGAACTCAGCAAGAGTTCCAAATCAGTACACTATGTCCAACCAAAAGAAGACTTTTGTTGCTAAAACCCGACGATACTCAGTCATTGGAGGCACTCTCTACAAACTAGGAATTGACAACATTCTTCGCCGATGCATCAAACCGCAAAGCACAACTCAAATCATCAAGGAAGCTCACGATGGACCTTCCGGTGGACACTTCGCTGCTGACACCACAACTCGGAAGATTCTTCAAGCCGGCCTCTGGTGGCCGACACTCTGGCATGACACTGAAGAATTATGCAAATGCTGCGACACATGTCAAAGACACCAATTACTGCCGAAAACTCAGACTCAACAACTCAACCCAACATTCCCAATGGCACCATTTCAAAAATGGGGACTTGACTTCATCAGACCCCAAGTCAGCACCCATCGACAAAATCAATACATCATCGTCGCCACCGATTACACTACCAAGTGGGCCGAAGCAATACCTCTCCGACATGCCACAGTGAAAGCAACAACAACCTTCATCTACAAAAATATCATCACTCGTTTCAGCACACCACTCGAACTCGTCACCGACAAAGGCACCCACTTTATCAACCAAACAATCGAACATCTCGCCACCAAGTTCAAAATCCGACACAAAACGTCAACACCATACTATCCTCAAGGCAATGGTCAAGCAGAAGCAACGAACAAAACACTGAAGACCATCCTCAAAAAAGTCATCAATGATTCTGGCAAAGACTGGGACGACAAACTTCTTGACGTACTTTGGGCCTATCACACTGCGTATAAAGTCACCACTGACATAATGCCATTCAAACTCGCCTTCGGAACAGAATCCATCACGCCAATTGAATTCATCGTCCCAAGCATGCAAGTCACCGTCAAGTATAATCTCAACACCCGACATGCAGTTCGAGAAAGGCTTCAGCAACTCGAACATCTCGACGAACTCCGCCTCAACGCCCTCTGGACACTTCATGCCATCCAAAAACAGAGAAAAGCTTGGCACAACCGACAAGCATCCCGGCATAACATTCCCAAATACAACGCCGACGATCATGTTCTCTGGTACCGAGGACCCATCAGCAAACTAGGCCAAAAACTCCACACCAACTGGCAAGGACCTTTCAAAATCATTGAACTATACCCCAACGGCACTGCCAAAGTCAGCACACTCCCTGAAGAATTCACTGAGATCGTCAACCTCAACAAGCTTCGACCATATCACGTCGACATATTCAGCATCAGCACCTCAGCAAATTTCAGACCCAAACCGACAAACACCCCAAAACCAACAATCAACACTCACCCCAGCAGACAAACTTTAACTCAAATCAGTTCAACACAACTCAACTCAACTCAACACGAACTCATCCACCAACTTCAGCAACAAACAGTAGCAAAAATCTCTAAGTCCCAAGCTACTGTTGGATCTACACCACCTGAGCAAATATCAACAGTTGAACTTGAGTTAACTTCATCAGCAATATCCACCATTGATTTACAATCAAGCCAAATCAAACCACATCAATTCCATCAACAAATCTCTACCGTTCATCACCAGCAATCGAGCGCCACACAATCAGCCAACCAACAGTTACAGGTTTCAAGAACCCTAACGGGGCGAGCACTTCGACCACAAAAAATGAAGAGAAAGATGCCAGCTCATCCACCCCAGCGCCTCAGATACATCATACACCATATTCCTAAACTTCCCAGCAACGACACAACCACCTGGCTCAAGGACCACGGATTCGAGCTCCTCCACAAGGCCTTTTCAACAAACCCTGATAAAAAACTAGCGAGGAAACTGGCTGCCTCCTTCAACACCAAGAACAGCACCATAACCGACGGCACCAACGAGATCACCCTCAGCCCAGCAAGAATTGCCTCTGTTTTCAAAATCTCCAACAAGGGACTGCTCAAATTTTCAGGAGAAGTTCCACAGCAAATCATCAAGGCCAATTGAGAAATTACCGGTGAGCTCACATGGGAGGACATCGAGGAGCAGCATATGGATCGCCTCAAAGCCCTCCTCCTCTACTACGAACTTCGCCCAACAGATCGCACCATCAGCAAGTGCACAGCAGAAGTCTACGGAGCTCTACTCGACGGCAAACGTGTGAACGTGGCTCATCATCTCCACAAGCTCCTTCTCAAGCTTCTCGACCGTGCCATCCTTGCCACACTCAACAAGAAGACCATGCGGACAGTAATCTTCCCACTGCTGATCGCTCTACACCAAGCTCTTCCCAACAAGCAACCGTGGACAACCCAAACGAACTCCACAGAACAAAGCGACAGCTCCGAAGAACACTCAGAATCAGAAGGAGCAACTCCCAGCAAGAAACCGAAGCCAGCATCTCAACAATCAGGCTCAACTCACTCCAACAACACCAGCTCCAGCAACAAACACTCCAACAATTCAACTCCACTTCGCCGCCGCCTCACACGCAAAACACCAGGGAATCCAGCTCCCAAACCGCTGATCCGAGAGCACCTCGTCAAGGAACACAACTCACACCACCATCCACACTCACCCCAGAGCCCGCATCCACTCGAATCAGCCCCAAAACCGACAACTTCTCACAAACACATCAATATTGCCAAAGGAAAACGTCAGCTGATCGCCCAGAACTCAATTTCTCCACCAGCTGAGAACAACATTCTCAATGCCCCGACCTCCTCGACACGTTCCACAAAAGAAAACATTGACTACCTTCGCCAATCACTTGAAGAACACGCAACCATGCCTCCTCCAACAAATACCACGACCAGCATTCACAAAAATTCTGCAACAGATAAATTAATTTCAGTGCCACATCTGGGCCATTCATCCACCATCAAACTGAAAAGCTCATCTCCAACCACGTCAAAGAATCCAGCCCGATCACATCACCCACATCCAACGAAGCAGATTCAGCCTCCAGCAACTTCAACTCCCGGGACCAAGAACACAGCGAACCCTAGCAAGAAACACCAGGATCACGGAGCAGGAGCAGGAGCAGGAGCAGGAGCAGCAGCCATGCCTCAGCCACAGAGTCAGGTACGCCGTGATTACGACGAGATCAGGAAGGAGTACGAAGATAAACTTTGCGACCCAAGCTACTGCACCCGCAAGTTGTTTGAAGCGCTCAATCAACGCATGCACCGTGAGCAAGCAAACTACTTCCCAACACCAGCCGACATCGCACAGCATCTTCTCAAGCAAGACTCCTTCATATACACCCGGGGAGCGATCAAGAAGGAATTCTATAAGCCTTTAAACCACCGGCTGGATACTCAGATCGAAGAGATGAAGCAGCTCCACAGTGACCTCCGGGACATCAGGAAGATCGTCTCCAAGCAGCCATCAACCCATCAGCAGCTCATGAATTCACCTACAAATTCAAATATAGAAGAGCTCAACACCCGCTACCGGAAGCTCGAGGATGATCATACCGCCCTACTGGCTGAGGTAGCCGACCTCCAGGAAGATGGGACAGATCCACCAGACAGTGTCCCTAACCACGAGCTTACACTCCCGCAGCAAAAACATCGCCTCTATCAACTTGAGCAGCAGCAGCAACAAGCGATGGAAACTGACTATGTTCGCACCGAGGACGGTGTTTGGTTCTGTCAGAGGAGTAGAGTGTATCAACCAAAAACCCAGGTTCAGGGGACTCCGACTTTGAACCCAGGGCTGCATCGAAGCCATAGATTAAATCATGCATAGCATATAGTATATGCTAGCAGTTAGAACCGCTAGCCTTTCAAAGGGGGGAATCCAAATTGTGGATCCCTATCTCCATTCCATTGTTTTTCTTATCAATACACAGCATTCTTTTACTTGTGCTTCTTCTCTGCCCTTGGAGATCGGGCCCTTTTCTCTTTTGTTTTTCTTACTAACAATAGATTTCCAGCGAAGAGGAGTTTTCACATCTTCAGTAATTGAGAGAGAGGGGATGGAAAACGTTGCCTTTGTCTGGGTGCAACCGGATGGAGAGCTCCGAGGGATTCAAGCCACCCAAACATCGAGAGATGGCAGCTTTCCGCTGCACAGAGGAAGATGAATACCTGAGTCTCTCCCACCTCGCGAAACCGTAGCCGCACTAAGATATCCTTTAATCCAACGGCTGTGATGTATCACTCTTAACCTTTTATTTGTTGTAGTTACCACTAATATAAACTGCGTTTAGAAGTTCATTCTTATTCACTATTTCTAGCTTGTTGTCTAGCGTCTTTCTTGTTCAAATGGTGAGGAAGGCTTGCATATGCTGGCAGGGTCATCGAGAATTAAATGGCACAACATTATGTGTGATTGATCCATTATGCTGAAGTGACAACTGATGAGAATTTGGTATATATGATCGAATTGGTAAGCTCAATGGCATGTTTGTGCTGTTTGTGTGCTATTGGAGCAAATCAAATATATGTCTTCCCTTCCACAAAATTTGATTGCATGGCTACAGTGGAGATGCACTTAAGTTAACATGTTTGTTTAAGTCTGTAATAATGGATTCCATTGATTACACTTTTGGTTTCCTATGATCTAGTACCAACTTAACACCCAGAAACTCAACACAGTTAATTTAATAATAAAATAATAAAATAGTGTTCATGTTAGGGGGCGACCCTAACACTGTATTATTCTTAATTGAAAGTCGAGGCGAATGGGAATCGAACCCAGCAACCCTTCACAATAGAACATTACAGCGTGCATGCTATAACCACAAAGCCATGAACACTGGGAGATAACAAAATATTATTTCAGCACCTCTTATTAAAAAGAAGATTTGGAATCCATCTGATTCTCCACGTGGACGACATCCAGGGGCTGCGAGGCCCGCGGATCCACGCGCGGATCCTGGAGAGCAGCTACTGGCCGAATCAATACCGTCTTCATCCGGCATGAAATCAAAGATTTCTTTGGAGGTGGCCAAATCCCCCCTCTGCTATTCACTGCTGGAAGGGGAACCCATGGAACGTCCTGTCATTCTGGGCAGTAGATTCGTCCAGGACACCAGATCCTTGGCCGGCGTTTTTGCCCAAGCTCGATTTCGCTGCCACAATTTGCCCCTGCTGCGCGAGCGCCATTATCATCGAGTTCCATGGCGCTCTGAGACGCAATCAAACATAGACTCTCACTCTCGGATGCGGGATGCCGCCACATACGCGGTGACCATCGCGTTCCAGGAGACTCCTAATCGAACAAGATTGACGCCGCATCGATCGAATGCCCTGTTCTTGCTGCTCGCATTTGCCAGCGAAAGGGAATATCGCGCGATCCAAGAGCCTGAACCCGGCGCGGCGGCGTGGATCATTCGGGGGGATCGGTACGATAGAAGATTTAGCTCCAGCAACGCTGCCGAGAGCGACTTTGCGGAGAAGAGAAATCCCTCGTTCATACAAAAAAATTTGATTGGGTCTCTGGCTGTGGAATCGAACCCGTGACCTTGCCAATATATTTTTTTATTCTAGCCTCCAAAGTGTACACTAATTGCTTCTTAACGGATACCATAATGTAAACAGCGGCGCAAGAGATTTTCGTTTTGTGGGCGCATGGCGCGCAGCGCGTTGCTACTGTCAAGCTCAAGAAAGAAACCATTCTCTTCTCAATGGAATGAAACTCTCACTTTCTCCATGCTCTGGCGAGGCCATGGCAAACAAAACGGCTTGGATGGACTCTACATCTCAATCTGAGCAAGCAGCTGATGCAGAAGCTATTTTTGAGAAACAAAGTATAAGTATGCTGCAACAAGAACCAGCGACATCCGTTTAAGATATTATTCTGGAAGATGGCTTGTCTGAGCTCGAGTTTGATTTGATCCAGGCACCATGGTCCCGGGAATCTATTCTTCACTTGGTTGTCCAAGCTGGAGGTCCATAGGTTTGGATCCTTTCAAATCCTCGGGGCGTGAGACTCTGGAGCTCCAAGTTTTGATGCCTTTTCTTGGCAATAATATAATATATTGCTCTCAAACCGTGAAAGCTTACTCACCCGCAAACAAAACTCCAGGGTTGCACCAGAGATCCAATAAACCTGTGAGAGCCTTGACCAAGCTCAAACTCAATCAGCTCAGAGCAAGCTTTCTCAAGAGCAGATGGCATAACACAAAAAAGTATACCAGGTCACCAACTCATCTCATCACAAGTTGCGCTGTGGTCACTCCACGCCTTGGATGTTGATGAACTACAGGCCTCCATTTTATCTTGGAAAATGCTCGAAGCCAAAGGGTGGCGAAGATGAGGAATGAAGCAATCTGGACTGGACAAGAGTATAAGCAAAATGAGCACGAGAAGAACCATACATACCGCGGAAAAGCAGTGCTTGTGCTTGTGAGCCTAGTTTGAAGATGTCTGAGACTGAGAAGAAAGACCATGCTGCTCGACTCGTAGAGCACGCCCGGCAGCAGCAGACCGCCCGGGTAAAGAGCCCCCTGGATCGAAAATGTGCAGCAGTAGCGTATAATGGCAATGGCGGTGGTTTTCCATGGCATCGTTCTTGAGCCTTGACGAGGAGGTGCCATCCAGCGAAGATTTGCAGGAAGGAGGAGCGATCTCCAGCGGTGGGCGCCTGGGTGAGAATGCGGTGAGCACAGATCTGGGAGGGGGAAGGCGCATCCACGAGGAAAATCGTCTCCAGCGGCCTCGAGGTTCCTTGCTAATCTGGTCATAGAAATGTATGGAAAGTGCGGGCGCCGGAAATCTTCCAGAAGATGAAAGATCGCGATCGCGGCATTTGCCCTTGTTACTCTTTTTCAAGCATCCAGTTATTTCTCTTGGCAGCTATCAATGCCGATCCGGGGGAGATCCACGCGCTAGTCGACTCTGTGGCCTGGACTGGCCTGGCCTGGATCACTTGTGCCAAGAGCACATTCGAGCCTCATTCGGGGACATTCCTTCGAGTGTAATCGACAGGGATTGAGAAGAATGGTTGGAGCTGCACTAGCATCGGACTTTTCTCCACTCTTTCATTCTCCAGCGCTGAAATTTGGCTCGACACTGGCCTCGTCTAGCTTCCCAGATCTCCCCAGGAGATCCACCAAGCATCTTAAGTGTTCCATGATCGTGGACATGCTGTAGTCTTGGGCTATGGACGACAAGTAGTTCTCATCCCCAGGAGATCCACCAAGCATCTTAAGTGTTCCATGATCGTGGACATGCTGTAGTCTTGGGCTATGGACGACAAGTAGTTCTCATCCCGAGATGACTGCAGGCAGAAGAGCTCGCTCTGATCACAGTAGCTTGCAAGATGCAAAGGAGGGAGAAGCGTTGCAAAATTTTTTGATTGGGTCTCTGGCTGTGGATTCGAACCTGTGACTTTGCCAATATATTTGTTTATTCTAACCAGATGTCCGGCCATCAGGTTCCCGTCCAAATCGGACACTAATTGCTTCTCAATGTATATCATTCCTTTCTGCGGTTGTCAAGCTCAAGAAAGAAAACATTATGGAATGAAGATTTCACCACTGAATCCCTGGGATAACCTACCTTTTCTTCTTTTGAGAAACAAGGTTTGCTGCATCCAACGACTGAATGTCCGAAGATGGCTTGTTTGAGCATTGAAGATTAAATTGATCCAGGCACGCTTTAAGAGTCCAAGGCTGGAGGTACTTATCTGTTCTTTCAAATCCTCACCCTGTGTGAAGAAGAGGGGGCAATGCATGGAAAGTACTCGGGGCCAAAAGGTGGCTGTCCTCCACAAGAGTATTTAGAGCAAAAATGGCGAAAGATGAACTGTGGGAAAGCAATGCTTTCACTGCAACATATATCCCTTGTGCCCTGCTGATCAATCCAAAAGCCACAACACTGGTGGTAGTGCAGCAGCTCCTCCTTTTGCTCTCTCCCCTGTGCTCCTTGACGATGTCTTCGCTGTGACCACGAAGCTGTGAACTTCGCTACCAACTCGAACGATGTTACTGATCCCTGGAACTTTTCTCACTCGCCTCGACCTCATCAGGTTCCAGATCATCGAGACCTTGTCCCACCTCCCCATGTGTAATCGACAGAGTACATGTTTGAGAGACCACTAGTGTAGCAGGGCTCCAGCGCTCTCATCTCTCAGCACAATCAGCCATGGAGGAGGCAAGCTCCCATCCAGATCACGACATCTGGAAGGAATGGCATCGAGTTTGACGAGCTCCTCCGGACTCAAAGTTCTCCTGGATCGACCCAGGACGTCGATCATGCAGAAATATAGAGTGCCCTCTCCTCGCCACCATCCCAAAGTACTGGCTGATCAAGACCAAGTGTTCCCAGCTTGGCATGGCTGCACGAAGTTAAAACGCTCTGGAACATCAACTCGTCCGGCTTGACACCCTCAAGATTCATAAGCTGGAAGACTTCCACTGCTCGATCGTAGTGCCCGTTTTGAGTGTTGGTCGTCCAGGAAACCAAGGTGCGCATCTTCATGCTCTCAAACATGCTCCTGGCGGCGCTCAAGTTGAAACTTGCGTGAGAGCTATCCAGCAGACAATGGTCTTGCACAGGATCTCGTGAACGGCCTTGTCAAAACACCCATTCTCGCAAATGCGAGGATCCACAGTACTGGATTCTTCTCCGGGATTTGACCGAAGCTGTTCTTCGTGAGGGCAACGACGCCTTGGTGGCTGTCGTCATCACCGTCCATGCACCACGTCTAAGATCTCTCTGGCGGTGGCCAAATCCCCCCTCTGGTATTCACTGCTGGAAGGGGAACCCACGGAACGTCCTGTCATTCTGGGCAGTAGATTCGTCCAGGACATGAGATCCTTGGCCGGCGTTTTTGCGCAAGGTCGATTTCATTTGCCCCTGGTGCACGAGTGCCATTATAATCGAGTTCCATGGCGCTCTGAGTCGCAATCAAACATAGACTCTCACTCTCGGATGCGGGATGCCGCCACATACGCGGTGATCATCGCGTTCCAGGAGACGATCACGGAACTCCTTGTTCCTGGAAATCTCAAGATGCCCGGACTGGGCATACAGTGTACTGAGTGAGTGCCAACCGACCACGTCAATCCAAGATCTTGTTTGCCTGGCTGAGATTGGAGCTCCTCACCTCCACGTCCCAGTTGATCACGCGGAAAACCTCCTCTTTGCTGTCCATCTCCTCCAGACCCAGCCACCGGTACGACTGTGGCAAAACTTGAGAGATCTTGCACACAATCTCGTCAGCTTGAGCTCGAGGGAGGTGACGATCAATGTAGAGCTCTTCTTCTTCTTGCGTGATCAGGTCCTGGCAATCTTGCTCCTTGTCGATGGAGACGACGTTTGAATCGTTCATGTCCAGATGGTAGCTAAAGGCGAGCATGAATTTGTGGCACAAAAGCAAGTCCACGTTGATCCTACCTCTGCAAATCTCGGACAGCTTCGACATCCAAGTCGGCTCCCTTTCGTCCTTGGGCGGCTGGATGCCTTGGATGATCGCCGCATTTTGCCGCGTCTTGGCCTCCGGAAGGGATGTGTCAGGGAGCGAAGCAATTGCGTCAGAATAGATGCAGCTGAGCTCCTGGACCAGCTCGTCCCAAGTCCGGCACGACAGGCTCGTTGTGTAATTGAGAGAGAGGGGATGGAAAACGTTGCCTTTGTCTGGGCGCAACCGGATGGAGAGCTCTGAGGGATTCAAGCCACCCAAACATCGAGAGATGGCACTAAACACTAATTGCTTCTTAACGTATATCATACCTTCACCATAACGGCGCAAGCTCTCGCTCATTTTTAAGAAAATGGATACAAGAGTTGAGGTGTTTTTCATAAGAAGTATTCATAAGCTTCCTGCACAAGAGCATTTACATTTATAAACAATTTATAAACAAAGAGGAGCTTGAAGCCCACCGATACTCCTGAAAAGTCGGAACTTATTCATGAGACATATGCAAGGTGGGTTTTATAAGATTTTTGTTGTTTTGCATGTCTAGAAAAATTTGCTGCAGTCAAGCTCAAGAAAGAAACCATTCTCTTCTCGATGGAATGAAACTCTCACTTGCTCCATGCTCTGGCGAGGCCATGGCAAGCAAAACGGCTTGGATGGACTCTGCATCTCAATCTGAGCAAGTAGCTGATGCAGAAGCTATTTTTGAGAAACAAAGTATAAGTATGCTGCAACAAAAACCAGCAACATCCGTTTAAGATATTGTTCTGGAAGATGGCTTGTCTGAGCTCGAGTTTGATTTGATCCAGGCACCCTGGTCCCATCTATTCTTCACTTGGTTGTCAAAGCTGGAGGTCCATAGGTTTCGATCCTTTCAAATCCTCGGGGCGTGAGACTCAGAGCTCCAACTTTTGATGCCTTTTCTTGGCAATAATATATTGCTCTGAAACCGTGAAAGCTTACTCACCTGCAAAAAAAACTCCAGGGTTGCACTAGACATCCAATAAACCAGGGAAGCTCTCGAGGAAAATCCTAGATTCAACATAAACAAGTCACACCTCATGGAATTGGTGGTGATCTTGGTGCAACTAGCTAGTTAAGCTTGTCCTCAAACACATGGTTTTGGCATTTGTCTTGTCCAATCTTGTGAGAGCCTTGACCGAGCTTAAACTCAATCAGCTGAGAGCAAGCTGTCTCAAAAGTTTCCAAAGAGCAGAAGGCATAACACAAAGGTCACAAACTCGTCTCATCACAAGTTGCATGTGGTCACTCCACGCCTTGGATGTTGATGAACTACAGGCCTCCATTTATCTTGGAAAATACATCTATGAGGAATGAAGCAATCTGGACAATAGTATAAGCAAAATGAGCACGAGAAGAACCATACATACCGTGGAAAAGCATGAGTTCTACACTCAAAACGACACACACATGGCACGGGCAATGTTCGATCAAATGCCCGAGTGCCACAACATTGTCGCATGGACTGCTAGGCCTACGCTCTCACTGGGAATTTCTTCCACGCTTTAATTTGATCCTCTACCAGGAGATGGTCTTGGAAGGAATGGCTCCTGACTAGATCACATTCACTTCCGAAATCAGAAAAGTTCTTTGTCAGGATGTACCATCTAGTAGGACGAAACTGGCCTCAAGAATGCTAGAGCATAAGTTATAACATGTAGCTACGTGGGGCTCCTCGCCAAATGATGAACCTATGCAGAGACTTGCCTGATTGTGGAGCACTAGTACACGCAAGGTGGATTGTTAACATTGAGGATGTCATTGTCGTGTGCTAAAGTGGCCTGAAGAACGCCACCGTGATTGGATTCCTTGTGATTCCATCACTCTTTTAGCTAATAGAGCTTCTAATTACAATCTTTTACAAGGAACCCACCTAAGCTCGGTTACAATCTTTTAAAATGAACCCAGGACTAAGCTCAATAATGAAGATTAGGCCATTGTTGGGAGTTGTGCTCTTATTGGATAGCTCATTGTAACGCTTGAGCTAAATGCTTTTCAATTAAAACGTACAATAATATGCTTTGCCTCCTGTGGGAACATGCAGTCTATGTTAGGAGATCTCCAGGCATGGTAGATCAATGTTCCATCTGGAACGGATGAAATTTCTTGCTCAAGGTGCTCGTCTGACCACATTCCACAGCAATATTCTGAAGCTGTACGTGAAGGAGATATTCGATGGGTTGTACAAAGAGATCAGGAAGATCCTGGTGCCGTTCATGTGGATGTTGTGCTGCCATTTGAATGGAAATTCGGGGGTTGGTAAATCTGCATTCGTCTGGTACTTCCGGTCATGATCTACGAGCCCAGAGCGACTGTTTTGAGGGTAACAAGCTCAGGGTGGTGAATAGAGAAGACTTCCCTCAGGAGATTGTGCTGGACAGCAAAGTAGATACCATCTCATCGATCAGTGAGTGGACTTGGGGCGGACGTGGGAAAAGCACGAGTACGATGCTCTTGTGTCTTCTTGGAGGAAACGCGTGACAGACTACGAGAGTGGATCAGAAGAAGCCAAAGAGATAATGCAGAGAGTGAATGCTGCTGAAATGGCGTTTGAATGGTTTGGAGGTTAGAAGCAAACGGTCTGACTGTGGAAGCTTTCGAAAGGGATTGAAGCACCTGAGTATGGTTCTGACTCCTGATTTTGTCCTTCAAGCGTTTTGAGCGTTGGTGGTCCAGGAAACCAAGGTGCGCATCTTCATGCTCTCAAACATGCTCCTGGCGGTGCTCAAGTTGAAACTTGCGTGAGAGTTATCCAGCAGACAATGGTCTTGCGCAGGATCAAAATGCCCATTCTCGCAAATGCGAGGATCCACGGTACTGGATTCGACCGAAGCTGTTCTTCGTGAGGGCAACGACGCCTTGGATGGTCCTAATTCGTTGTAATTCTTAGGATACTACTTTATCCATCACGAATAGCATCAATACAGTAATCACTTTGAAGCTTTTAAAATAGGATCTACATATTTTGTCTTGGTAATGGGAGATTTCACTTCCTGAACATAGTCGCTTCTATATATCAGGTGAAGCAAGATCTAACGTCCACATCTTGATTGATTTCATTTGCTGTTAAATCCATCCATTTTTTGAATTTTTTTTGTGTGTGGCTATCCGGCACCAGGAATCGTCTAAAATCCATGGTGAGGCTCTTTGGGTATCGAGGTTTCTTCATTTGAATCCTTGGAATCTTTCGGTTTTCGGCTTTCGACATCCAAGCCGGCTCCCTTTCGTCCTTGGGCGGCTGGATGCCTTGGATGATCGCTGCATTTTGCCGCGTCTTGGCGTCCGGAAGGGATGCGTCAGGGAGCGAAGCAATTGCGTCAGAATAGATGCAGCTGAGCTCCTGGACCAGCTCGTCCCAAGTCCGGCATGACAGGCCCGTTGTGTAGTTGAGAGGGAGGGATGGAAAAGGTTGCCTTTGTCTGGGTGCAACCGGATGGAGAGCTCCGAGGGATTCAAGCCACCCAAACATCGAGAGATGGCAGCTTTCCGCTGCACAGAGGAAGACGAATACCCGAGTCTCTCCCACCTCGCGAAACCGTAGCCGCACTAAAATCTAACGGTTTGGATGGTATATTCTAAGATATCCTTTAATCCAACGGCTGTGATGTATCGGTCTTAACCTTTTATTTGTTGTAGTTACCACTAATATAAACTGCGTTTAGAAGTTCATTCTTATTCACTATTTCTAGCTTGTTGTCTAGCGTCTTTCTTGTTCAAATGGTGAAAGTGATGAGCTGTTTCTTGCACCAAAATTCTTTATTGACCACTCCAACTCTTTTGAGACCTCTCCTAAATCTTCTTTCACACTCAGGATCATTGTGTTCCCATAGTTGGTCATAAATAATTTGAAGATTCCTTCTCTACAATCTTACAAAGTTGGGTTGAATTTAAAATTCTTTCTAAACTCTCCAAAACTTCTTTCAATACACTTAAATTGCTATTACAAGTTTAAGAACACTATGTGTTTATAATAGTTCATAAGCTATAAAGAAATTCCTCACAAAGAACACTCTTCTTTATAAAGAAAATAGAAACAAGATTAAAGGGTCTTGGTCTATTTATTGATTATCAATAATTTTAGCAAAGCTTTCTTAAACATAAAACTTGTTACTAGCCCAGCATTCATAAATATTATAGACCATTAAAATTAACAAAAGATATTGAGGAGTTTTGAGAGTCATGAATGAGATTATGTTCTTGGGTTGGGTTTGGGTAAATATTTAAAGAGATATTTGTGAAATGTTCAAATTAAGTTCTGAAATGCAAAAGTTGAAGATGGTAAAAAGTCCTAGTGTACTTAATAGCTTTAGACATTTTTGAAGGACAAAACCAAAGAATAAATTTTACTAAAATGAGGAATTTGTTTTGACATTTATCTACTAAAATATAAATGTCAAATGATATTATTATAGAAAATATTGATATTTTGATTCCCTTCTAAAAATCACCAGGGTGAATATCTATGGCAAGCCATGCATGATTGCAGGTTTTGAGGGGAGATACAACATGGCAAAAAAAATTAGTATACTTTAAAAGATGTGAATTTAAAACACATATGTGCTTGAATTTTTTAAACACACAGGTGTGATATGTTCTTTTGGATGCCACTTTTTTTCAAGGTATATATAGGAATTTTTAATCCAGATTAGTATATTGCCATATCAACATCTTTTTCTTCATCTTTCAAGTTTGTCAAGAATGGTAGAAATGCATGACAAAATGATTGGTCTATCAACCTAATTAGAAACATAGCTAAACCAAGTATCATGTGAGAAGAGTATTGGCTCTAAGCCTCCATGCTTTAGCCATTGTCCATTGCCAATTGTGCCAATTTGGCAATGTCATTGCAACATTGGAGTGCTTGATTATGGCTCCCAGTGCATTGAGCATGTGCTTATGATTTGCAGTGGCTACATGCATTTAGGTTGTCAATCTAAAGTTTTATTGACCTCTACCTCAAAACAAGCAATAATTTCAAATGCCATATGTATTGTGGCATGTTCACCAAGAACAAAATTCTAAGTTAGTAGAATATTGTAGTTATTTTTAGGAGCTATAGGAGATTATCAGTGAATTGATAAAGATTTCAGCATTGTATGGTGTGCTGGATGAGCCAGCTTGCTGCTAGGCAGTGTGTTAATCTTTGAATGTTTTTGCCACCCAATTGTAACATGACATTATGGCAATCTTAGAAAGTAATCCTAGTTAACATAGGTTGGATTCACCCATGCTAAAATTATAATGTACACTGTCATGTTTCAATTGCTATTAAGCAATCAAAACATGATTGTGTGCATTATAATATTATGTGAAATTCAAACTAAAAATATATATCTACACAAGTGTAAATATATAATGCTTTTATACATAATCACATATTCATCTCCAGAAATATCTCTTCAATCCTCTTCACTTTCTATTAATTTTTTGACTTGTAATACTTGATCTTCCTCTTATCAGATCCAAAAGAGTCTCCATCAGCTTTCCTTCCAAAGTTCTTTTCAATTTTAGTCGAGGAGGTTTTAGGCTAAAACTAACAAAGGTATATTTAGAATAAATTTTTTTGTGACATTGTTTGAAAAATCTTCCATATCAAATGTCATTTATTGGTTTATTTAAGCAAAACCTATATGGTAGTGGATATACTTAGAATATCCCTGGATATTCTAAGATACTAAAGATTATTACTTATTTATATTAATCTAGTATTTATAATTTATAAATATGTTTATTTTTATTTATAAATTATAAACATGTTTATAATTATTGATCAAGTGGATTATTCAATGACACTACTATTAAGAAAACCAAGCATTGTTGCATGCAACATGCAGCAAATTATTTTTAAATCTTTGAATGCTCAAACTGTCATATGACATTTTTTTGGTCATGCCAAAATTATTACCTGAAGAAGCTTGAGCATTCAGTATCCTGAAAAAACAGGGATGGGATTAAGCTAGATTACAGTGGCAGAGATAACTTCCTTGCTCAGTTTCTGGGGAACAAAAGCTGTTTCCTAAACACACTACTTCAACTCTTGTTTCAGACTCATAGGTGGGAATCAACGCAGTAGCTCGTCCTTTCTGTGACATAAGCGCAAGTAACCCCCCATGTTAAACACAAACTTGTCGAGATTGATCTCTGTTCCAATGAATAAATGGGGATCGTTTGTTCTGCACATTGCTAATAGATAGTAATCTCCGTCGTCCATTCTTTCCATAGACACCTCGTCGCACGTCAGTAGAAAGTCTGAACCGGGATAGCAAAGCTTTCCATTAGTGTTTCCAACGAACCTGTAAATGGGAAGATATGCAGTGCGTGTGCGAGGAGGGCAGATTGCGGTGATGAAGGTCTTGTCCTCTGTAAGTTGAATATCTGTGCAAACTTTTGAAAAGTCTCCACAAGCCTGTGGTACAAATGAATGTACGAACGTACAAGCAAACTCTTACCTTAATTTGCATTGCGAGGAGTAATGCCACAGCAGCAACAATAGACGAGATCACTGAGAACGATATCATACTTCCAAAAATGCGAGTAAACTCAACACGAAAGGAAAGAAAGATAAGATCAGCTTGGCATTGTAGCGTTGCTCTAAGCAACGACTCGTGGCAGCGTTTGATCACAACACAGTTACTTCTCTTCTGTCATAAATTTTCTTAACTTCAGAGGTTGGTGGCGGATGATTTTTTGTATTGATCGTAAACGTAAAAACCAAGAAATTTGAGAGGCCCTGGGGTCATCAAACCCACTAATTTTATTGGTGGCAAGTGCCCGTAGATCGTTCGTTCTTATGTGGGACTGCGAATGTTTCTTTGGAAAATCCCGGATCAATGGGAAGATAGTAGACTGTGGTTACACGCTTGCAGCTAAACTCGGGAGTCACAAGAGTTACGCTGCGTCATCGAAATGATCCACGACAAGGCGAGATCAAACGCTGCCACGAGCCGCCGCTTAGAGCACAACGCAATCACACCTTACTCGCGTGTTCTGGATCGATCTACAGGCAGCATTGCAAAGTCTATCACCACAAACCCTAAAAACCCTAAAGGTTGTTAGAACAAATAGAAATAGATTTCTTTACCAGTAGGCATAGGAGTCACGGCGTGAGGAGGACTGCCGACCTTCTTCGCGCTACTGGGAGCTCCAGATCTAGAATGCTCTCTAGCTGAGATTCTAGGGCAGCGCCATCGATTTCGCGATGGGCGAGTGGATTGTCGGCGCCGCGATCAACATCCTCGGCAGCATTGGGATTAATCTCGGCACAAATCTTCTCAAGCTGGGCCACAACCAGGCAAGATTCCAAACTCCAGTGGCAGAGAAGAGATAGAATTTCTTAGACCCTTGCTCGGATTTCTAGAGAGAAAGGGAGTGCGCGGCAGAAGGGGGAAAATTGCCACACCGGAAATCAGTGGTCCAGTTCCAAGCATGGAGGGCAGGTAAATTTTTCTTGCATTGGGATCTAGGATCTTGGCTAGCGAGCTCGAAGAAAAAACATTTCTTAGTGGCTACTTGTTTTTTTCCCAGGTCTCATCGTCTTTTTCTTTGGCAACTGCCTTAACTTCATCTCCTTTGGCTACGCGGCACAGGCAAGCTTTGAATGGATCCAATTTATTTTTACTTAAACTCGTGTTCTTCCAGTCATTGCTTGCGGCTCTCGGTTCCGTGCAATTTATTTCCAACATCGGCTTTGCGTATTTTGTTTTGCACGAACTTGTGACATCAAGGTGGCTGCACTGTTAGTTGAGAACTTTTCATGACATTGTTGCTAGCTTTTGTCTTGTGTGATCAGAATAATACTTGCCACAGCTTTCATTGTCGTAGGCAATGCGTTTCTAGTTGCCTTTGGCAACCATCAGTCTCCAGGTAGAAAGCTTGAGGTGTGATTTGCCTTTTTATCTAATTTTTGGCTTCTTTCCTTCCTTTTCTGTTTTGTAGTTTTCACTCCAGACGAGCTGCTTCGCAACTACAAAAATCATATGTATCTGGTATATTGTGCGGTGCTTTTGATAATCATAGCTCTTCACCACGCTGCATACAGGTACTATACTCTCTCAAGTTACTAGCTCTTTGGATTGTTTAGAGGCTTTTCAGGAAAGGAAGGCAGCTCGTCCATGAACAGGGTTCAAACACTAACCGCAACTGGCACTTCCTCATGCCGTTCTGCTACGCTGTTGTCTCTGGAGCCGTGGGGACTCACTCGGTGTTGTTTGCAAAGTCCTTGTAAGCATGCATTTGTCTTCACATATTGCGTGCTAACTGGTTAAAGTGCTGCCTTTTCTCTTTCAGATCAATCTTACTTCGACTGACATTGAACGGGGAGAGTCAACTGGATGGCTGGTTTACTTACTTGCTTCTGTCTCTCTTCTTCGTCACGGCTGCGTTCTGGGTAAGATTGGCTTGCTTTGATTTGACGTAAGTTCCGAATGTTGCGCCTGCAGATGGTGCGGCTGAACGATGGACTTTCTATGTTTGATGCAATCCTCATTGTGCCCATGCTACAAATTTCCTGGACAACGTTTTCCATTTTCACTGGATTCGTCTACTTCCAAGAATACCGGGTACTGTCTTTTGCTGTTCATCTGGTTAAAGTTTTTGGCTCCAGGTTTTTGATGGTTTCAGGGTCTGCATGTTCATAGTGGGAATAGTCGCTTTGTTCGTGGGCATTTTGCTGTTAGCACCTCAAGGGTCATCGAGTACGTATCTCTTTGCTCTATCTTTTCAAGGAATAGGGAAAGTAACACAAGTTTGTTCCGTAGGTAATAGCGAAGCATTCAAAGTGACAAAGCCAGACGACGTTGAGTCGGCTTCTTTGATTGCCAATGCCGACAGGAAAGTGCTTCATTCCACGAGTTGCATTTGGATTTGTGTAAATTTAACACGAATAAATTTTTGCAGGCCACTAGTTTCCGAACAAGGAAGGCTTTCGAGGGCGAGAGGTGTTATCCAGAGCATTGCAGTCGACGCTTTGTCCATGGTGGGTAGAGCAAAGGTAATAATGAAGTTTCAATCGTCTTGGCACTCACTCGGAAATATTTTTGTGTCGTTTTTCCATAGACCGCTTACAAGATGACCATGGGCTTTGGCCAAGATCAAATTCACGCGTCCTCAGTATTCAGTATGCCGATGGTTTCTTCGTCGCGAAGTTCCTGGAGAAATCCATCTCTGTACAACGATTGGCTTTCGTCTTCTTCTTCGTTCCCCCCTCCCGCAATCGACGAAGAAGTTTTGACGTCCGATAGAGTTTCCATCCCTCAAGACGTATAGACTTCGGGAGGTATGACTTGTTTACTTCTCTTGCCTGTTCCCTGTTCCTAATCTAAGCTCAACTTCTGCAGCTACGTGACTCGATTGCGGCCGAGTCGAGTCCCGTGAGCTGATGGCGAGCGACGCATTTGAGTCGTGTACATTGTTGAAGAAGTTTTCCTGCTGGTGGGCTTGGACCAAGGAAGAAATGACTGCCTTTGGGTCCGACAACCTACACAGCACAGGAGCAAAGTTTTGGTGGCGGATCAAAATTCGCCTTTATACTTACATGAGAGCACCGGTAGGCCAATCTTGTTCCATAACAAGTCTTCGTGCGTGCAGCAGCTGTTCGCGCTCTCTCTCTGCAAGATCAAAGTATAGAAGACGATGCGCTCTAAGTTTCTCTCACCTTGGCGGTGCCGATTCATGTGTCCTCCCAGAGCTTGAGACTTTGCAAACTTCATGGGACAGAAACGGCACTCGTAAGGCCTGGAAGACGATGGCTCGTTGCTGCACGAAGAAGCTGCCACGGAGGAAAGGCTGCGAGGCCGGAGTCGAGGCCGAGAACGAGACTTTGGAGGTGGCGGCGGTGGTGGCATCTGACAGCAGCTGGTAAAAGAATAATTCGCAAACGCAGTGCAACGCTAAGGATTGGAATCGTGACGAGCAAGAGGAAGAACGAAAGAGTGATTTTTTGGAGGTGAGTTTATACTGACCAGCTCGATGATCTTGTTGTGCTATCGCAGTTGCATTGGGACGACGAGGATGGAGTAGTCGGGGACAAGTTAAGATCAAGAGACGATGCTTCATCCATCGCTGCGAGAAGACGAAGTAGTAGTAGAGTTCTTGCGAAAATAGGATCTAGTCGAGTATAATTGGAGTGATCAAAGAGTGACGAAAGATTCTTTGGTTCTTTGTTTAATCTTTGCATCGGACTTTGCCAACACCAATGAAGAGGAAGTTCTAACTTCCAAACTAGCCTTTAAGCCCTAATTTTATCTTTTTAAAGCGACCTTTAGAAGATCCAAAAGTAACAAACCCTAAAATCTTTGTTCTTTACCGTTGGATCGGGATCGGTTATCTAGGGCTTGAGCTAATTTTTTTCCCTCTCTTTCTCTCGTCGCGCGGGCGGATGAGATGCTGGCTGCCGCCGTGAATTCCACCTCCACCGCCACCTCCGGCTCGATTCCTCCTCCTCCTCCCGCCGCCGCTACCGCCGCTCCTTCTAGGGCGAGGAAGCGTCCTCCCACTTCTAGGTCTCACTCCATGGTCGCAGCAGCTCCGGAAGAACAGGGCATCGACAATGGCGGCGCTGCCGCCGATGCTGGCGCTGCGAATCCCGCGAGCAACACGGCCAATGGCGGCTGCGAGACGTGCTGCAGCGTTGGGAATGGGGAGGGCGAGGCGGTGTCGTCGCCGCTGCGCAAGACATCGCTTCGGGTGCCCAAGACAGGTAACAAGGTAGCTAGATCTTCACACAAGCAGGATAGTTCTTCGCGGCCGGGGGCGGAGACTCACCACCATCTCGCGGGGCCGCTCTTCTCCAAGCCGGTCTTCATCGCTGTGATGCTGGCAGTGATGGCCACTACTGCCTGGAAGTGGAGCCGGGATCCAGGGGTAGCGCCGGGGATCTCGATGGCCCAGATGAAAGAGCTGGAGGATTTCTCGAGGAAGACGACCAAGTGGATGCAAGTCCAGCTCGAGCTCGTGGATATGAAGATCGGGAAGGAGATCGAGGGGCTGAGGAGAGATGTGGGGGACAAGATCGAGGAGCAGGCGTTGGCTCTAGAGACGAGCATCTTGAACTTGAGATCACAGGTGGAGGATATGGATTCTTCCGTGCAAAGGCTCACGCAGGACGGGCTTCTCACGAAGAAGGAAGGGATGGAACTCATCGCGTCGATCATCCAGCAGCGAGCAGCGGAAGAGTCTGGAAAATCTCTCACTCTGGACGACGTGAGAATCGCTGCGAGACAGATCGTGGAAGCGGAGCTGGAGAAGCACTCGGCGGATGGAATCGGTCGGGTGGACTATGCTCTTGGCAGTGGAGGAGGGAAGATCATCGAGCACTCGGAGGGATTTTTCACGGGTGGCCGGGCGGGGTGGCTGAGCATTCTTGGAGCTGGGCTCTCGGCCGGAGGCGCGGTGAGGCATCCCATGGCTCACAAAGTCTTGGAGCCGAGCTATGGCGAGCCGGGGCAGTGCCTTCCACTCAAAGGAAGCAATGTTTTCGTGGAGATTGCGCTGAGAACTCACATACATCCCGACGCCATTACGATCGAGCACGTCCCAAAGGTATGATCCTCCTCCTCTCCCTTTTTTTCCGAGTGTTTGAGCGAGAGACCTTGATCCGGGAGTGAGAGAAACTTAGTCCAGCGTTAATCTGTCGAGACTAGAGTTCGGTTCTTCCTCTTTCTTTTTTCGAGTGTTTGAGCGAGAGAGAGATAGAAAACTTCGATCGAGAGAAACTTAGTCCAGCGTTTTCTTCAAGCTCTCGAGACTAAAGTTTGGTTCTTCCTCTTTCTTCCAGAGCGTGGCTTACGACGTGACGAGCGCTCCCAAAGATTTCCGCGTCTTTGGCTGGCTGGAGCGAAGCATCCAAGCCGGGACGATCGCGCGGCCAGTGAAGAAGCTCTTGCTGGGAGAATTCAGCTATAGTTTGGATGGATCAAACATCCAGACTTTTAGCTTCCCGGAAGAAGTGTCGAGGGAGCTGATCAACACCGTGCGAATCCACATTACATCCAACCACGGTAGCGCCTCTCACACTTGCCTTTACAGAGTTCGCGTCCACGGCTTTGAGCCATCGCCACAGCATTTTTAGAGCTCTTGTTCTTCCTGTAAATTCTTTTATATACATTGTGTTTGAACAAATGTGTGTGGAGGAGCCCTAAACCTAAGCTATGAGCTATGGCAGATGAAGCGAGCTGGGATTCGCGGCGTGGCAGCCGCGGCCGAGCTTCTTCCAATCGATCGGCAAGCTCGTCACAGCGCGCGGCAGCGCCGGATGGTAGGGATTTCATCGGCAGTATAAGGCGGAGGCAGCAGCAAGCGAGGGGTTTGTCGCGGAAATGGGGGTCGATCAATCGCTACATTCTCCAGGCGCGGCAGTGGGCCGAGCAGGAGCCGACGCTGCTGGCGCTCCAGGCCGCGCTGTTGAGATTCGTCGACAAGCTGGTGCCAGTCATGGCGACAATTCGATCGAGGGCCGGGAAGGTCGTCGAGCGGTGGTGGCCGGGAGTGGAGAGATGGGGCATATTCGCTGGCAGGTTTTTCCTGATTCTTCTCGTCGCTACGCTTGACTGTTCGCTGCGAGGGATCAAATCGGTCTTGCGATTGAGCTCCGCGGCCTTGTGCCTCATTTTTTGGTGCTCCATTCTCAACCTCGCGGTGCTCGCAGGATTCCTCTCCATCGCCATTGCCACTGTAAGTTCTCCAAGCTTTGGCCTTTGCTTCTTTCTCCATTTTGTTTGCTTCATACATAGTTTTTTCTTCTCTTCCAGGTGGTCACGATAGTCACATCGTTTTTCCTTGGATTAACTCCAGGTTTCATCGTCCTGAGCTTGTATGGAGCTTCTGTTTCGTGGATGTATGGGAGCTTCTGGACGACGTTCGCAGTCGTCTTAATTGCAGGTCAGTGACTTTTGGTGAAGTGGATTTCTTCTCACCGTCGTGCTCCAGGCACTCTCTACCTTTTCCAGCAACCTGCCGCTTGGATCATCCTCTTGCTCTACGCGGTTTACTCGTGCAAGGTTCATGGAGGGTGGCTTGGACTATTCCTCTGCTGTGGCCTGTCCTTCGTGTCCAGTGACGTGATTGTTTACTTGGTCGCCACTGTCGAGCAGAGAAGACAAAGTGAAAAGGTACACGATCGGTTTAGTAAAGGCAAGGCAGCTCCCAAGTCCAGTTCTCAAACTCAAAGATTTAGCAGTGCTGCTGAAGACGAGAATTCGCCTTCCGTGAGTGGTGCTCCTGATGTCGACCAGACGGTGGCAGAGGAAGAGGTTGCACGAATTCTGGGGTCCGGGGATCACTATGCAGTTCTTGGCTTCCAACGGTTTGAAGTTTGCGAAGAGACCGCTCTCAAAAGAGAGTACAGGAAAAAGGTTTGATCTTCTTTTCTGTTTTTCCTTGTCCAGTTTTGGTTGACGATTATGGTGCAGGCAATGT